>NC_084739.1:79193118-79350618 GCF_033978785.1 Entelurus aequoreus
TGATGGTTCACATTAAAAAAAAAAAAAATCTTGCCATGTGCAAATATTCTCAATTCATTATCATGACTGCTTTGTGCTTGGCAGCAATTAAGCAGCAGCAATTAATTCTGAAAAACGATGTTCCATTTTTTTCGCCATCGCTAATTATGGCTTGTTAATTTTATACATCAATTTTATTGCTAACAATTATGTTTCTTTTACTTTTTAGTGCTTCCCCAATGACATTTTATCAGTGTGCCTGACTAATGATGTTTGCCTAATTCAGGGGTGTCCAAACTTTTACAGTGAGGGCCGCACACTAAAAAAAAAAATCCAAGCATGCAGGGGCCATTTTGATATTTATCATTTTCAAACCCAAAATTATATATACACTAATAAATATATTTTGTTACTTATTTTTAACATTTGAGGGGAGCCCTAAAGGTTGTGTGTGTGTGTGTATACACACACACACACACTGTATATATACATACATATATACACACACAAGCACACGCACACACAGACATATATACACACACACACACACATATACCTGTATACATACATATATACATATAGACACACATATATATATATATCTATATCTATATCTATATATATAGATATAAATATAGATATAGATATAGATATAGATATAGATATTAGGGCTGCAACAACTAATCGATTAAATCGATTAAAATCGATTATAAAAATAGTTGGCAATTAATTTAGTCATCGATTCGTTGGATCTATGCTATAGCGGGGGAATTTTTATTTATTTATTTTTTTAGAAACCTTTATTTATAAACTGCAACATGTACAAACAGCTGAGAAACAATAATCAAAATAAGTATGGTGCCAGTATGCTGTTTTTTCCCCCAATAAAATAGGATAGAAATATAGTTTCTCTCTTTTATCCGATTATTAATCGATTAATCGAAGTAATAATCGACAGATTAATCGATTATTAAATTAATTGTTAGTTGCAGCCCTAATATATACACACACACACACACACACACACACACACACACACAAATATATACATATATACACGTATACACATATTTATACACATATACATACATATATATATTATGGCAAAAATACAAAATATACAATATTTTCCCCAAAATTTTCGAACTATTTTATGTGAAGTAATTGGGGTCTAATAATAGGTCAATTGCTCATAATATTAATCTGTTTTTTTTTTTTTACTGATGAGGTGGCGACTTGTCCGAATGCAGCTGAGCTAGGCTCCAGCACCCCTCCGTGACCCCGGAAGGGACAAGCGGTAGAAAATGGATGGATGGAGTTTAAAAAAACAAAAATCCTACCAAAATCCAAAAGAGCCCCACGAATAAGTGTTAAACATACCTCATACATTTTTTTTTACTTACCCTTAAATCTTGAGATCAGTGATTCTCAAATTTGATACGTGTACCACACGTGCTCCATGTAGTGATACGCCAAAACATCACTTGATTACAGTACAGTATTTTATTTCCCTATATTCAAACAGTGTTACTGTTCAAACTTTGCGTAATGTTACAGAGGACAAAATATTAAATATACTTGTCAGATAAAACCTTTGCTTTGTCTTTAATGAATACTCAGTCCTACTATGCTACGGTGTTTTAATGTTGGTCATTATGGTGGTAATTCCAGTGTTTTCTGAAATGGTCCTTGGTGGAAAAAAGTTTGAAAAACCACTGCTCTAGATCAACCTCAGATCTATCCGTCGATTATATGTTTTTGTTGCTTTTTTTCAGGTTTTTGTTCGTCCGTTTCGTGCCTTTTTTGTCAAAGAAAACTACAATCATGAACAACTTTCCCCCCAAAATGTTTTAAAGTGAATAATTTGATGTGAAGTAATTGGAGCCTTCAAAAAGGTCAATAATTCATAACAATATTGATTTTGATTAGAGATGTCCGATAATATCGGGCTGCCGATATTATCGGGCTGCCGATATTATCGGGCTGCCGATATTATCGGCCGATAAATGCTTTAAAATGTAATATCGGAAATTATCGGTATCTGTTTCAAAAAGTAAAATGTATGGCTTTTTAAAACGCCGCTGTACGGAGTGGTACACGGACGTAGGGAGAAGTACAGAGCGCCAATAAACCTTAAAGGCACTGCCTTTGCGTGCCGGCCCAATCACATAATATCTACAGCTTTTCACACAAGTGAATGCAAGGCATACTTGGTCAACAGCCATACAGGTCACACTGAGGGCGACCGTATAAAGAACTTTAACACTGTTACAAATATGTGCCACACTGTGAACCCACACCAAACAAGAATGACAAACATTTTGGGAGAACATCCGCACCGTAACACAACATAAACACAACAGAACAAAATACCCAGGACCCCTTGCAGCACTAACTCTTCCGGGACGCTACAATATACACCTCAACCCAGCCCCTCCAACCCCGCCCACCTCAACCTCCTCATGCTCTCTCAGGGGAGAGCATGTCCCAAATTCCAAGCTGCTGTTTTGAGGCATGTTAAAAAAAAAAAAATGCACTTTGTGATTTCAATAATAAATATGGCAGTGCCATGTTGGCATTTTTTTCCATAACATGAGTAGATTTATTTTGGAAAACCTTGTTACATTGTTTAATGCATCCAGCGGGGCATCACAACAAAATTAGGCATAATAATGTGTTAATTCCATGAATGTATATATCGGTATCGGTTGATATCGGAATCGGTAATTAAGAGTTGGACAATATCGGAATATCGGATATCGGCAAAGAAGCCATTACCGGACATCTCTAATTTTGATTCATTATTTTTTTTGGAACAATGACCGTTTTAAAGAAAAAAACAGTCTGCATGGCAGATTTGTGTTATTAAAGTCAACATTGCAACTTTTTTTATTGTTATATTTCACCTCTATGCTATTTCATTCCACTTTTTTTTTTAATAATCGTTTTTTATAATGTGTCGTGAAAAAAAAATAGCTAAGGACCGCACATTGGACACCTCTGGCCTAATTAAATTGTGCAATTTGATTGGCGACTTTTGTTGTAATCATCATAATACAATGAGATGTGTTCTTCACGCGCCGCTCGTCATGTCACACACGAAGGAAAAGTTAGCAAATAAGTGGCGGCGTTCATCCGTTCATTCATTCTTATGTAAATAGGCGCCAAGTCAAGACGGCGTCTGCCGGCGCCCGCGAGCTCTTTTGTTTTGTTAGCAGTCAGACTCACTCGCGCAAGAACAATGAGGGATGCTGGGGGTCACAAGGGGGGCAATAGCAAGACCCCTGACCCCCCTCGCTATGACCCCCCCCCCCCCCCATCCTCGTCTTTGGTGGGAAGAAGACCGTGAGGAGGGTGAAAGGTCAGTTGGCGTGTCTGTGACTTTAAGGATTGTTGTCAACCAGCGGGTCTATAAAACAACCAACCAATAGGGTGTGTTACACGCAACGCTGTAGTCATGGCAACGTTTGAAGTACTAATAGGTTTAAATCAACTGTTAGACTTATTATGTCTCATCTGCCTGTCCATTCACGTACAAACAAGGCAGACATCATCCTGTCCCTTCATAAACACAATGTGCCTATCAAGTCGCATATACAAATGACTACGCTCGTCTATTCCCATACAAACATGATGTAAACATCCGTCTGTCCATTCACATACAAAAACAATATGTAGTCCGTCAGTTCACACATGCAATACCTTTATGAACCTCTGTCTGTATGTTAAAGTTAAAGTGCCACACACACTAAGTGTGGCGAAATGATTCTCTGCATTTGACCCATCACCCTTGATCATGTAATCAGTATGTTAGTTCACACACTTTTAGAATACGTATATATGTCCATTCATTTACATACAAAGAGAATGTGAGTGGTCGGTCAGTTCGCACAGAATTTATAACCTTTATGTGTTAATCCATGTACTGAAAAAGTGTAATCAGTATGTTAGTTCACACACTTTTAGAATACGTATGTCCATTCATTTACATACAAAGAGAATGTGAGTGGTCTGTCAGTTCGCACAGAATTTAACCTTTATGTGTTAATCCATGTACTGAAACAGTGTAATCAGTATGTTAGTTCACACACTTTTAGAATACGTATGTCCATTCATTGACATACAAAAAGAATGTGAGTGGTCTGTCAGTTCGCACAGAATTTATAACCTTTATGTGTTCATCCATGTACTGAAAAAGTGTAATCAGTATGTTCGTTCACCCACTTTTAGAATACGTATGTCCATTCTTTTACACACAAAAAGAATGTGAGTGGTCTGTCAGTTCGCACATAATTTTCCAAAAAGGAACCAGTAACAAAATAAAATGTAAAATACGTGAGAAGAAATTAACAAGGCAGGAACATAACGTGACAATACCTATGTTTAGAATTGACTTCAAAATAATAATCAAATGGCTTTTGTTGCTCCAAGTGGGTTTTGATTTGGTGGAAACGGGCCCAAATGGCTCTTTTGATGCAAAAGGTGGCCGACCCCTGGTCAATCCCTTCACATACACACATATCCGGAACATCTGTCTGTTCAATCACACTTTCAAATAATCATGCCTGTCTACTGAGGATGGGTACGGTTCACAGTTGAACAAACGCGGTACCAAGGGGTACCTGGGAATCGATACAGGTACCAATTTTCGGTACCTTTCTGTGTGTTAATAAATAATAATAGTCTTTAATAACAAAATCTCCTTGTTTATTGCAAAATTTAACGATGAGCTAATTAACTGTTATCTTGTTTTATTATCATCAAATTATCATCTGCAAGTGTGACAATAAGTTGCAATTACAGTCCAATACATTAGATGGCAGTGGTGTATAGTTTATGGTATGTTTTTGGTTGCGCCCTAAAAAGTGTTACTACAGTAAGTATTGCACCTAGCGGATTGATTGTAACGTGCATCTTCGATGTAGTTTTCATTGACAAATTTGCAAGTGCTGAAATCGCCATGCAAAATCGCTAATGCTAATTACTAAATAGCAAAGCCAATGTGTGTAGCATCAAGCGAGCGCATTTTTGGAAAAGTGGAGCCTTACTTAACTAACTTGTTTTTTTGAGTCAATTTCTTTGCTGGAATTGAAAATTGCAATGTCACCTTGGGGTAGTTTGGCTGAGTTCTGCTGGAATGATCAACAAGTGCCGGTGTGCAAACGGTGGTTTGGGTCGGTGACCGGGCGTGACGTCACATGCAACCCAGGTACCGAAACATGGATTTGATTTAACGTGAATCAGTGCCCAGTAGAACCGGCAGCATTCAGTTGGTGCCAAAAAAATACTGAATTCAGTAGCCATCCCTACTGTCTATTCATATACACGATCAATGTAGACATCTGTCTGTCCATTCACATACAAACATAACGGATCACATACGTTTGTCCAAACACATGAAAACATTAGAAAACATCAGACCGTCCAATCACATATTCAAATAAACGTGTCACTCATAAAACACACAGTATATACATTTGTCAGTCCATTCTTAAACACTAATGACTAGAATTGCTACATACCGTAAATAAACCGGTACTTATTCCCACGCTTTGGAACCTGCGGCTTACAAAATGGTGCGGCTAATTAATGTATTTTTTTCACCAAAAAAAACAAAGCAAATACACTGAATAGATGTGTTATTGTTTGTGTTATGGTGCCATATTTTGGCTGAGTTTGCTCACTGCAGGTGCTGCAGGGCTGCATTGCCCTTCTGTTTAGCCTGAGCTTTCAACCGGAAGCAGAAGTGCCGTTCCATCTTCTAATCGTATGGATTCTTCATTCAAAACTCCAAGCAATTTTTCTCAGTTTTACAATACAACTAAAACAATTCTTACTTACTAAACCGACCCATGTGTGATGTCTGTAGAAGTGTTTTTGTGCATATTTGTACTTACTCATAATGTAATGAAGCTAGCGTTGTTAGCATTAGCTTGATTGATTGATTGAAACTTTTATTAGTAGATTGTACAGTACAATACATATTCCGAACAATTGACCACTAAATGGTAACACCCGAATAAGTTTTTCAACTTGTTTAAGTCGGGGTCCATGTTAATCAATTCATGGTAAAATAGCTAATATGCTAACACATGTACGAGTGTCTGTGTTAGCATTATTAACTTACAACGGCATTCTTTTTGTGTTGTTTCAGTTTCGTGAATTTTCCTAAACGACAGTGTGGAGCTATCGAGTCTGTTAAACTGATTGGAGAGCTAGCTTGCGCAGCTAGTGGGTCCATGACGATGACTTCCGTTTTGTTTGATCAGCCGTTTTACTGCCGTGTTACAGACAATTAAGGTATGTAAATAAACTTTTGCAAAATATATCTGTGTAAACAAGTCATTTCACAGCCTATATATCTGCGGCTTATAGTCCGGTGCGACTTATATATGAAACATATCTATAGTCTGGAAAATACGGTACGAGCCAACAAAGCAACACAATGCAACGAACTCCACACAAAACATGCCAAAAGACTCCAAACACACAACACAGCATCTTGATCCGATAGTCCAATTCCCTCAGTTTGGTTGAAAGCTTCAACGCCGTTGGCGTGTCACGATGAAAGCCTCGCTGGGAGAAGCCTCTCGCGCCGCACAACAGTTTAGGAAACACTGACGGACGCATGAGGTCATCGCTTCAGGGCCTCAACGTGACGGCTCGCCGTTAAAGACATCTCCAGATACTCCCGATATACCACACGCACTTCCTGCTCATAGTCGTGCAAATAAACACACATGTGCACATGACACATGCATACATACACTTTTCCTTAGATCCCAGATTGTTATCTCCACACACACACACACACACACACACACACACACACACACACACACACACACACACACACACACACACACACACACACACACACACACACACACACACACACACACACACACACACACAGGTTATCATTTGGAATGGGGACCAAGTTTTTGATCATCACTTGTGGGCACCACCCTTTCTACAGGTTGTGGAGGCATAAAAAAAATGGTGTAAAATGGCCACTGCCCAGTTAGCTCATACACGTCTTTAAATCTCTGGATTGATGAAGTAATGTGCTGATCATTCTTACTGGGGACCCTGGGGGAAAAGAGTTAATATGGTTCATGGGGACCAAATTTAAATAATTTTGCCTAATTCACACACATTTGTACGTGACTACTGAGGACCATTCAAATTAGATGTTAAACATGTTTACTTTTCAGTAAACATGTTTTATGGGCCAAAGCTTAAAAATCACTTAGGCATCTTCAGAATAGATCTGACTATCATTTAAAATGGTTTTCCTTTAGGGCAGTGGTCCCCAACCTTTTTGTAGCTACGGACCGGTCAACGCTTGAAAATTTGTCCCACGGACCGGGTGGGGGGTTATTTTATTTTATTTATTTTTTATTTTTTGTCATAAAGAAATACAATCATGTGTGCTTACGGACTGTATCCCTGCAGACTGTATTGATCTATATTGATATATAATGTATATATTGTGTTTTTTATGTTGATTTAATTTTTTTAAAAAAGTATTTATTTATTTTTTATTTCTTGTGCGGCCCGGTACCAATTGGTACCGGGCCGGTGGTTGGGGACCACTGCTTTAGGGGATCTGTTTTTTTTGTCCCCATACCGTCAGAGGTCCCCTAAAGGTGACTGTGTAAACAGAGCGATGTCCCCATTAAGTAAGCATTGCCAGAACACACACACACACACACACACACACACACACACACACACACACACACACACACACACACACACACACACACACACACACACACACACACACACACACACACACACACACACACACACACACACACACACACACACACACACACACACACACACACACACACACACACACACACACACACACACACACACACACACACACACACACACACACACACACACACACACACACACACACACACACTATAACCAGCATAAACAAAGATGACAAGTTGAGATTAATGGAAGGCCCACCATTGACAGTCCAATTTAATTGTCAGCCATGATGGCCGCTGAACTCCAGCAGTCTATTTATACAAGGTTAACGTAACGTCTTAAACAGGCCGCTAATTGATCGTGACCAATAAGTAATTAGAGGAGCCGATAGAGCGTCCTTCGGCGAAGCGGGGGCTGACGTGGTGGGGCGCCGAGGGGGGCCACGCAATGACAAGCCGCATATTATATCACGGCGGCGAAAAGACGTCATAGAATAAGTTGCACGCGATGATTCTCCTCGGCAAAGTGCTTTGTTGTCATGTTCCTAACCCTAAAACAGTGGTTCTCAAACATGTTTTGACCAAGTACCACCTCATTGACTAACATTAAAATATAGGCATAAGTATTCATTAAAAACAAGACTGTTTGTGCATGTGTTTAATATTTTTGGCCACTGTAACATTAGACACAGTTTTGAACAGTAACACTGTGTGTGTGAAGTAGGAAAAATAAATAAATTAAGTGATTTTTTGGCGTACAACTGAATGTAGCCCGCATACCATAGTTTGAGAACCACTGCCCTAAAGTAACCATCAAGCTGCTGAATCTTAAACCTCACGTTCTCCTTCCCAGACTTGGACGGGTTCAAACGTACGCGCCCCTCCCGTGAGGATTCACCGGGTTAAACTAACCCCTAAAAGTCGACGGTGGCCTTGACTTGACGTCCTGAGCAAGGCAGCTCAAAGCCTGGAATGTACAAGCATAAATAACTCCAATAAAAAGGGAAGATATATCCTGAAATACAAAAAAAAGATGAATCTTGGGGAGATTATAGCCACCTGGTTTACTTTTAACACCCACGTCAGATCAATTGATTGATGTTGGCTACAGCGAAATGATAAATATACATTAGCACATGTGTTCATGGCGTTAAGAAGAATATCATCAAGATGGAGTCTGCGGTCTGTCAGGAGGAGGAGTCCAATTTCGGAAGAAGAACGTCATATTTGGCACTGATGAGCGTGTGTAGAGAGGTGAAGGTTGGGTCATCGAACACGAACGACACAATCAACCAATTATTTGTTTGGGTTTTAGATTACTGTTGCCATTTCATTACAATTGTTTATTTGTATCAGTTTTTGGGGTTGTTCCGGGGGTCAAGGACTGGGTGGACGAACTTCTAGGGTTTCTCGACTCACATCCAAATCATGTTTTTATTTATTCTGACTTATAATTTTTTAAAGTCGATAAGAAAAAGTAATTTTTATCAATTTTTGGATTAAAAAATGTACCTATCATAGATATTATTATTATATTGACACTGGTGCTTTTATACATTTTTGTTTTTCCTTTTTTTGGATTGTTTTTATAATTTGCAGGTCTTCTCAATTGCTTTGTAAATTTCTATCCTAAGCAGGGATGAGTACCCTTCACATTGGAACCGATACGGTACTGATTCCAAGTACCTGGGAATGGATATCGGTACTCAAGGGGTACCAATTATTGGTACTTTTGTGTGTGTTAATAAACAATAACTGTTTTTGATAATATATTTTTAATTGCAACATTTAAAAATGAGCCGATTCATATTATCATTTGCAAGTATGTCAATATATTGAAATTACAGTTGCAAGTCCATGACGTTAGATGGCAGTAGTGTACAGTATATACACAGGTTTTTTTTGTTTTTTTCCCCCCTAAAAAGTGTTAATACTGTTAACTTTGATTGTAACGAGCATCTTAGTTGTAGCTTTCATTGACAACGTTGGATGTGTTAAAATCGCCATGTAAAATCGCTAATGCTAATCAGTTAGCCAATGTATATTAGCATCAAGCTTGCGCATTTTCGGAAAAGTGGAGCCTTACTTTACTTACGTTGGAGCGTTTTTTGAATCAACGCCTTTGATGGCATTAAAAATTGCAACATCACCTAAAAGCAGTTGATTGCCAAGTGCGGACACGGGGGATCCATCCATGCATTTTCTACCGCTTGTCCCTTCCGAGCCTATCTCAGGTGCATTCGGGCGGAAGGCGGGGTACACCCTGGACAAGTCGCCACCTCATCGCAGGGCCAACACAGATAGACAGACGTCACGTGTTTACCAGGTACATGGTTAACATGGTAACATGGCACTGTTGGATTTCAAAGGAATCTGTGAAATCTAACGGCGGGATTCGGTCAGTGCCAAAAAAAAAGTATGAAATGCACCCGTGTTTGACTCCTTCATTCCTCCAGGTGTGCATGGACACTGGATACACTCACAATTTCATGAAGTAGTTTTTTTAGATGTCATTTTAGACGTAAAACTTGTTTTTTAGGCAATAGACGAAAAAATTCATATTCAGGGGATTGTGACTTGTATTAAGTTTGCTTAAAGGCCTACTGAAAGCCACTACTACCGACCACGCAGTCTAGTAGTTTATATATCAATGATGAAATCTTAACATTGCAACACATGCCAATACGGTCGGGTTAACTTATAAAGTGACATTTGAAATTTCCCGCGAAATATCCGGCTGAAAACGTCTCGGTATGATGACGTTTGCGCGTGACGTCACGGATTGAACGGAAGTATTGGGACACCATTGTGTCCCAATACAAACAGCGTCTGTTTTCATCGCAAAATTCCACAGTATTCTGGACATCTGTGTTGGTGAATCTTTTGCAATTTGTTTAATGAACAATGGAGACAGCAAAGAAGAAAGCTGTAGGTGGGATCGGTGTATTAGCGGCTGGCTACAGCAACACAACCAGGAGGACTTTGAGTAGGATAGCAGACGCGCTATCCGACGCTAGCCGCCGACCGCACCAATGATCGGGTGAAGTCCTTCGTCGCGCCGTCGATCGCTGGAACGCAGGTGAGCACGGGTGGTTAATGAGCAGATGAGGGCTGGCGTAGGTGGAGAGCTAATGTTTTTAGCATAGCTCTGTCGAGGTCCCGTAGCTAAGTTAGCTTCAATGGCGTCGTTAGCAACGGCATTGCTAGGCTTCGCCAGGCTGGACAGCATTAACCGTGTGGTCACAGGTCCAGGGTTTGGTTCGGTGTCTCCTGATAGTAGAAGTAATTAGTATTGTTGATCTTCTGTCTATCCTTCCAGTCAGGGGCATGTTTCTTCTGTTTCTATCCGCAGTTAAGCACGATGCTATCACGTTAGCTCCGAAGCTAAAGTGCTTCACCGATGTATTGTCGTGGAGATAAAAGTCACTGTGAATGTCCATTTCGCGTTCTCGACTCTCATTTTCAAGAGGATATAGTATCCGAGGTGGTTTAAAATACAAATCCGTGATCCACATTAGAAAAAGGAGAAAGTGTGGAATCCAACCCTTGTACCTAATTTATGGTTCATAGCGGGGGAAAAAACACCCTGGCGTCCTGCACTGCACTGTAATCCTTCACTCTCACTTTCCTCATCCACAAATCTTTCATCCTCGCTCAAATTAATGGGGTAATCGTCTCTTTCTCGGTCCGAATCGCTCTCGCTGCTGGTGTAAACAATGTGCAGATGTGAGGAGCTCTTCAACCTGTGACGTCACGCTACTTCCGGTACAGGCAAGGCTTTTTTATCAACGACCAAAAGTTGCGAACTTTATCGTCGATGTTCTCTACTAAATCCTTTCAGCAAAAATATGGCAATATCGCGAAATGATCAAGTATGACACATAGAATGGACCTGCTATCCCTGTTTAAATAAGAACATTTCTTTTCAGTAGGCCTTTAAATAGAAGTTAGAGCTATTTACTTGGCGAGATTGTGTGTTCTTTCCAACTACAGCTAAATAAAAAGGTTATCAGTATCTATATTACATTACAGTTATCAGTATCGGTCTATAGAAGCCGGAAGGTATTGTACGGACCTGAAAACTAATATTGTACATCCTTACAATATATGTATATGGAGCACGTTGATGTTTTTAGGGACGTGCTGAATAAACGTTAAACATTTCCAAGTTCTGGAACTGAACTTTCAGGGTGGGTTTGAAGATTTCGGGTTTTTTTTACAGGCAGGAGTAGACAGTTGAATATCTCTTGAAACTCTTGCCAAGGGACATGTAAGCAAATATTAACATTGCTGTATGTATACTTTTGACCCAGCAGATTTGGTCACATTTACAGTAGACCCATAATACATTCATAAAAGAACCAAACTGCTGCTTTCCCTTGTGTTGTTTAGAGAACTTCAGTCTTCAAACACGCTCAAGGTGTGATCGCAGGCCGAGACGATACAAATGTGACTTTAATTAAATTGGCAACAGATGTTAGCGCAACATCTGACACACACAGCGCCTAAATGGAAGCTTCTGAATAAACTCGCTAATAGAAGTCATGGTGGAAATCCGCGGAACAAAGCTGACATCCCGGCAGCAAATACACAACGCTGACATTTGCATGCGCCCCCCTTGCATGTTTTCAACCTGTCTCGGGGCTTGTTGTTAGCGCAAAGGCTAATGACCTATGTGTGTGTGTGTAGGGTGAAAGGTGTTCACTTGCTGACGCCATGCACACGACTGTAGACACCTTGGCAAAGGAGGGATGGGGGGGCACGGGAGGGTGAGACCTCACCCCTGCCATAGGATCTGGCACCTGTCACGCACATCAACACACACACACACACACACACACACACGTCTAGTATGGCACAAAGACACTCTTAGTATGGCACAAAGACACTCTCGTGGAATCGCCTGTCTCTTTAACGCACTTTTGCAGAAACACAACACAACACGTCGTCTGCCACCTCGACGCTCATGTTGGCAGGCAGCTGTCGAGCTGCCAGGGACACAAAAAGATGCTTGCAAACACACACACACACACACACACACACACACTAAAAGCAATATGAACAAGTCAGCATGTGTGTAGAAAAAGATCAGGATATCAACTACAGAGAGAAATGCGTACAACTTTGCGCAGTAGTCGACAACAATTACAAAAGTACGGGGTGTGTTAATGGTGGCACAAGACTGTAAATGACATGCGGGGCGCCACCCATGGGTTGTGGTCAAAATACTTCGACATGCTAGCATACATGTAATATAAATATCCTTTAAAGTCCTTCTCTGTTGCGGGTCTCAGACTTTGGAATGATCTCCATTACCATGTGAGACAGGCCCCTTCATAGGCTACTTTTAAAGGCCTACTGAAACCCACTACTAGCGACCACGCAGTCTGATAGTTTATATATCAATGATGAAATCTTAACATTATAACACATGCCAATACGGCCGGGTTAACTTATAAAGTGACATTTTAAATTTGCCGCTAAACTTCCGGTTCGAAACGCCTCTGAGGATGACGTATGCGCGTGACGTAGACCGGCGAACACGGGTATGCCTTCCACATTGAAGCCAATACGAAAAAGCTCTGTTTTCATTTCATAATTCCACAGTATTCTGGACATCTGTGTTTGTGAATCTGTTTCAATCATGTTCATTGCATTATGGAGAAGGAAGCCGAGCAAGCAAAGAAGAAAGTTGTCGGTGCAAAATGGACGTATTTTTCGAACGTAGTCAGCCACAACAGTACACAGCCGGCGCTTCTTTGTTTACATTCCCGAAAGATGCAGTCAAGATGGAAGAACTCGGATAACAGAGACTCTAACCAGGAGGGCTTTTGACTTGGATACACAGACGCCTGTAGAGAACTGGGACAACACAGACTCTTACCAGGATTACTTTGATTTGGATGACAAAGACGCAGACGTGCTACTCTGAGTATGCAGCTTTGGCTTTTTTTTGCGTATGTACGTAACTTTTTTAAAATATATAAGCTTTATGAACCTTGGGTTAGGTGAACAGTCTTTTGGGCTGAGTGATTGTGTGTGTTGATCAGGTGTTTGAATTGTATTGGCGTGTTCTATGGAGCTAGGAGCTAGCAGAGGAGCTAGGAGCTAGCATAACAAACACGCAGGTGTTATTATGCAGGATTAATTTGTGGCATATTAAATATGAGCCTGGTTGTGTTGTGGCTAATAGAGTAAATATATGTCTTGTGTTTATTTACTGTTGTAGTCATTCCCAGCTGAATATCAGGTACCGTGAGTATGCAGCCTTGGCTGCTAAACATTCGATAACTTGACCATATGTGCGCGTCACGTACGTAACTTTTTAAAAATATATAAGCTTTATGAACCTTGGGTTAGGTAAACGGTCTTTTGGGCTGAGTGATTGTGTGTGTTGATCAGGTGTTTGAATTGTATTGGCGTGTTCTATGGAGCTAGGAGCTAGCAGAGGAGCTAGGAGCTAGCATAACAAACACGCAGGTGTTTTTATGCAGGATTAATTTGTGGCATATTAAATATAAGCCTGGTTGTGTTGTGGCTAATAGAGTATATATATGTCTTGTGTTTATTTACTGTTGTAGTCATTCCCAGCTGAATATCAGGTCACCCCCGGCTCTCACAGCATCTTCCCTATCTGAATAGCTTCAACTCCCCACTAGTCCTTCACTTGCACTTTACTCATCCACAAATCTTTCATCCTCGCTCAAATTAATGGGGAAATTGTCGCTTTCTCGGTCCGAATCTCTCTCACTTCATGCGGCCATCATTGTAAACAATAGGGAACTTTGCGTATATGTTCAACTGACTACGTCACGCTACTTCCGGTAGGGGCAAGCCTTTTTTTTAATCAGATACCAAAAGTTGCAATCTTTATCGTCGTTGTTCTATACTAAATCCTTTCAGCAAAAATATGGCAATATCGCGAAATGATCAAGTATGACACATAGAATAGATCTGCTATCCCCGTTTAAATAAAAAAAATTCATTTCAGTAGGCCTTTAAGACGCTACTTAAAACCCATTTCTAGTCACTGGCTTTTAACCCAGCATGAAACTTTGAACTGTTTTTAACTTTTGAACTGCCTTTTATCTGAATGTTTTTTTTACCTGTTTTAAACGAGATGCTGGGGTCCATGGTAGGGATGTCCGATAATATCGGACTGCCGATATTATCGGCCGATAAATGCTTTAAAATGTGATATCGGAAATTATCGGTATCGGTTTCAAAAAGTAAAATTTATGACTTTTTAAAACGCCGCTGTACGGAGTGGTACACGGACGTAGGGAGAAGTACAGAGCGCCAATAAACCTTAAAGGCACTGCCTTTGCGTGCCGGCCCAATCACATAATATCTACGGCTTTTCACACACACAAGTGAATGCAAGGCATACTTGGTCAACAGCCATACAGGTCACACTGAGGGTGACCGTATAAACAACTTTAACACTGTTACAAATATGCGCCACACTTGTGAACCCACACCAAACAAGAATGACAAACACATTTCGGGAGAACATCCGCACCGTGACACAACATAAACACAACAGAACAAATACCCAGAACCCCTTCCCTTAAATCCAAGCTGCTGTTTTGAGGCATGTTAAAAAAAATAATGCACTTTGTGACTTCAATAATAAATATGGCAGTGCCATGTTGGCATTTTTTTCCATAACATGAGTTGATTTGTTTTGGAAAACCTTGTTACATTGTTTAATGCATCCAGCGGGGCATCACAACAAAATTAGGCATAATAATGTGTTAATTCCACGACTGTATATATCGGTATCGGTTGATATCAGAATCGGTAATTTAGAGTTGGGCAATATCGGAATATCGGATATCGGCAAAAAAGCCATTATCGGACATCTCTAGTCCCGGGGTGTTAAATTCATTTTAACTCAGGGGCCGCATGGTGGAAAATCTATGCACACGCGGGCCGGACTGATAAAACCATGGCAAAGTGGCCTTTTATTGTGGGCATCCTAAGGCACATCTGTGTAATAATCATGCTGTTTAATCGGCATCTTGATATGGCACACCTGTGATTATCTTGGCAAAGAAGAAATGCTCACTAACACAGCTTTAGACAGATTTGTGAACACTATTTGAGAGGAATAGGTATGTTGTGTACATAGTACAAGTTTTAGATTTTGGAGTTCAACTCATGAGAAAGTGTTGTGTTTACATTGTTGTTCATTATATGTAGAACATGACTGTACATATACTGGTAGGGGTTGGTAAAAACACAAGACACTTCTTAGCGAGTATTCAGAGTGCATGCAACAATGGCTGAATGCAAAACAAAAGAGGTCAAGACAGCAGTGAAATCCAGAGGGCTGTTATTATGTAAATGTAAAAAGAATAAGGTCACATTTAATATTATGCACAACATCTACAGAGGACTGACTCCATCTCAGCCTGACAATATTCCAACACAAAGAGGCCAATTATACAAGGAACCAGAAAGGGATTCAAAATGGGCACCATTTTTGGTTGTTTGTTTATGTTAAAATTGGCCTAAAAGCAAACAGTCAAAATGTTCACTGAAAAGTTGTTTGTTTACAAGAACTACAAAAATACACCACTACTAAACAACAATGGCGGACGACAGCGTTCTTATTGTCATGTTCTTCCGGACTTTAATCCGCCTGCATAGGCCGAGAAAGTCGTAAAGGACGCTTCATCATCTCAACTCCAGAAGGTTTTGTTGGGTTTATTTCACACCACATCTATTACAGGAGCTTTTCGGGATAGGTTGATAACCTTCAAACAAAGAGGGATAGCAACATACACTACTAGCAGTAACCATTCTATGCTTAGTAAATAATCAATATAAATAGTATTTACATCCAACTGTATCTTTGGACCAACACTAGTATTTACATACCAGTGGTCTCTCTGGTCTTCTCATTAAAATCCCATTCCTGTATTTCTGTCCATTGCATCCGCATCAAATGAATTTATTCTGCACAATTCCCTACTTTAAAAGTGCAGCTGGGATAGGCTCCAGGCTCCGTCAGCTTGCACTTGTGCACACATAGGTTAAGACGTCGATTGGTCAGATCTAGTCTGAGCCAAAACCCCAAATACTGTTGTACATGAAAGGAAAAAATGCAAACAGGTCATTGACAAGTAAACAAACCCTTAGGGCAGAGGTGTGCAAAGTGCGGAATATTCTACAAATACTATTACCAACAAACTTTAAAAAGAGGAATAAAATAGCACACAGGTGAAATGTAATGAGAAAAAGGTGCAATGTTAACTAATAACACAAAGCTGTCCTGCAAGCTGCTTATTCTTTAAAACTACAATTGCTCAAATAATAATAATTAATCAATTATTGACTTATTAAAGGCTCCAATTACTTCACATCAAATCTTCCACTTTGGGGGAAAATATCGGATATTTTGTGTGTTTCCCGTGAAAAAAACAACAAAGTTTTCTATGATAAAAAGGCAAAAAACAAAAAAACCTAAAACATATTTTATGGATCTATCTGAATTTGATCTAGAGATTTTGGAGTGGGGCCCTTTTGGATCCCTGAGAACTTTAGTAGGATTAAAAAAAAACTTTAAATGCTCAAAAATAATTATGATTTAAAATCAATATTATGAATTATTGACCTGTTTAAGGCTCCAATTACTTCACATCTAATATTCCACATTAGAAAATTTAGGAGGTAAAACAATGGATATTTTGAGTGCTTGCCATAAAAAAAGTTTTTAAAAAAATAAAATAAATAAAAACAGGGTGTGTAAAAGATAAAAAAAATTAAATAAACAAATAAAGTTTATATCAACAGACAGTGTTGGAAAAAAAAATATATATATATATATATATATTATATGACTTTTTGTTTTTATCACTGAGACCCTTTTGGGTGCCCTGGATCAAACTCTAGAGGAGCCCTAAAGGTTAAAAAAATGTAAATATTGTATTGGTTTTGAAAATGAAAAACATAAAAATGGCCACAGCATGCTTTGATTTTTCAGTGTGTGGCCCTCAGTGTAAAAGGTTTGGACACCTCTGCCCAAGGGTAAATAATGCCCTGAAAATAATATTCTAATGTGACATTAAGAGAAGTAGGACGCCGACGGACACACCATTCCGACTCTCGAGTCCTGAAGCCTTCGGTTTAACAGATTCAGTTAGACCCCCTCCCACTCAGCAAACACAACCCTTCCCTCTGCAATTTAATTCATCACCTCCAGATGAAATATTTAAATTGAATGTTTAGCTGGCACCACATAAATTTTCACCTGGCACCCCGCGCTGCGCTATCATATTCCGCGTTCTAATTACATTTGCATAAATGATGCTGGTCATTATCATCACAAGCTAGCTTAGCGCCATGCTGAGGTTGCGCTTTCACAGCGGAGGAAGTCACAACAGTAATAATAATAAGTGGTGATACCAAGTCACTGTGACCTATTGTATATGAGATCAATGGAAAATAAATATAGCCCCTCTTGATAATGTCAAGCCGACGTGAAGACACTTTATAACATGGTGACCTTTGCCTGTCGCTCATGGATCATAGTTAGTGTCAGGAGAGCTCTTGCTAATACACTTCAGTAAACCTCCTCTCTGAATGTTGAAAGACCACTTCATGACGTACAACTGAGCAACATAACACACAAAAACAACACAGCAGCTTAAAACCTACTATCCAGGCACAAAATGGCCGCAAGACAACTCAACACTGAGTTGTTATAGCATGACCCTTACCTTCTTCATCGCCTGTCAAGACATCCATCCATCCATTTTCTACCGCTTGTCCCTTTTGTGGTCGCGGGGAGTGCTGGAGTCTATCTCAGCTGCATTCGGGCGGAAGGCGGGGTACACCCTGGACAAGTCGCCAGCCTGTCAAGACAGTTCTCGCTAAAACACTTCCGTAAACTCCTCTCTGAATGTTGAAAGACCACTTCATGACGTACAACTTAGCAACACAACACAAAAAAACAACACAGCAGCTTAAAACCTACTATCCAGGCACAAAATGGCCGCAAAACAACTCAACACTGAGTTGTTGGCATGACCGTTACCTTCTTCGTCGCCTGTCAAGACAGTTCTCGCTAAAACACTTCAGTAAACTCCTCTCTGAATGTTGAAAGACCACTTCATGACGTACAACTTAGCAACACAACCCAAAAAAACAACACAGCAGCTTAAAACCTAATACCCAGGCACAAAATGGCCGCAAAACAACTCAACACTGAGTTGTTGGCATGATCGTTACATTCTTCGTCGCCTGTCACGAGAGCTCTTGCTAATACACTTCAGTAAACCTCCTCTCTGAATGTTGAAAGACCACTTCATGACGTACAAATAAAAAAATCGAACACAAAAGCCTAAAAACTTCTGTCTAGGCACAAAATGGCCACGAGACACCGCCACACTTAGGTTTAAAATGGTAAAATTTGCATGACCCTTACATTTATAATTGCCTGTCAAGAGAGCTCTTGCTAATATACTTCAGTAGACCTCATCATGACGTACAACTGAGCAATTTAACACACAAAAAACACAACAACCTATAAAATCCTTATATTTAGGCCCAAAATGGCCGCAGGACAACACAACACTGAGTTTGTTAGCATGACCGTTACCTTCATCATTGCCTGTCCAGAGAGCTCTTGCTAACACACTTCAGTAAACTTCCTCTCTGAATGTTGAAAGACGTACCACTTCATGACATACACATTAAAAATTGAACACAAAAAACAACACGAAAGCCTAAAAACTTCTGTCAAGGCACAAAATGGCCGCAAGACACCACCACACTTAGGTTTAAATGGTAAAATTAGCATGACCCTTACCTTTATAATTACCTGTCAAGAGAGCTCTTGCTAATATACTTCAGTAGACCTCTTCTCGGAATGTTGACCTCATCATGACGTACAACTGAGCAATCTAACACAAAAAAACAACACAAAAACCTCAAATTCTTATATTCAGGCACAAAATGGCCGCGAAACAACTCAACACGGAGTTGTTGGCATGACCGTTACCTTCCTTATCGCCTGTCCACAGAGCTCTTGCTAATATATTTCAGTAGACCTCTTCTCTGAATGTTGACCTCATCATGACGTACAACTGAGCAATCTAACAAAAAAACAACAACCACCAAAAATCCATACATTTAGGCACAAAATGGCCGCAAAACCCCTCAACACTGAGTTTGTTAGCATGACTCTTACCTTCTTTCTTTAAGAGAGCTCTTGCTAATATATTTCAGTAGACCTCTTCTCTGAATGTTGACCTCATCATGACGTACAACTGAGCAATATAACACAAAAAACTCAAATTCTTATATGCAGGCACAAAATGGCCGCGAAACAACTCAACACTTGAGTTGTTGGCATGACCGTTACCTTCTTCATCGCCTGTCCAGAGAGCTCTTGCTAATACACTTCAGTAAACTTCCTCTCTGAATGTTGAAAGACCACTGCATGATGTAGAACAAAAAAAAAAAAGGAAAACAAAAAAACAACACAACAGCCTAAAAGCTTCTGTCACGGCACAAAATGGCCGCAAGACACCATAACACTGAGTTGGTACGCATGACCCTTAACTTCATCATCTTGCGCTTGTCGAAACATTTCAGTAAACCTCTTCTCTGAATGTTGACCTCTTCACGACGTACAACTGAGCAACATAATGCAAAAACTACACAACAACTTAAAACCCTTCTACGTGGGCACAAAATGGCCGCAAGACAACACCATTTTTAGGTTTAAATGGGAAAAATTAGCCCTTAGAGCCTTACCTTCATCATCGCCAGTCGAAAGATCTCGTAGCCAATAATCCTGTTTTTTCTTTTAATTTTGGACTTTCAAAAAAAACAAAAACATGTCAAACCAGACAAAAATGGACATCCTTTACAGTCAGGACCTTCATTCCCCTCCATTTTGGAAGTCAGGTGGACTAAACCATCGGAAGAGGAGCGCCTTGTGTACTTTTATAACATGAACATGAACAATAAAGTTACATTGATATTAAAGCTACATTGTATTGGTTTTATTTTAAAGGACTTTTTATCCATTTTTATCCAAAGTTTAAAAAAAACCCATACATTTTTAACCCAATGCATAGATGTGTAGAAGTGCTCCTCCCCCTTTCTATGTCAAACATGGCGCATCCTTGAAAATGAACACACCTGCTTGACTAAATGGCTGCCACTCATTTGTTGTTTTAACATAACTTTATTTAGACACAAACAGGGCATTCAAATGTCCATCCATCCATTTTCTACCGCTTGTCCTTTACTGATTTGCAATAAATCCGTGCAATTGCTGTACGAAAAACGTGAGCGATAGAAAAGTGCACTTAAAAGAGAACAATATAGGAAAACAAAAAAAGGGAAGAAAAAAAATACTGAAACAAGTTTTCACAAGAAATTCACAGTTTTTTTTTTAGTTTTTAATCTTTTTAAGGGATTCTAAATACAATTTAAAAGTAGTTTTTAGAAGAAATGTTCGTGTCAGACTACAAATGTTTGGGGGAGCTCTTAGATATTTAGATTTACACTGCAAAAACTGAAATCTAAGTAAGATTAAATATCTCAAATAAGGGTGATATTTGCTTATTTTCTGTCTGTAAAGATCATTCTTCTCACTAAGCAGATTTTATGTTAGAGTGTTTTACTTGTTTTAAAGGTTTTGGTCCTAAATGATCTCAGTAAGATATTACAGCTTGTTGCTGAGATTTGATGAGCTATATTGAGTGAAACATGCTTGAAACTAGAATATCAAGTGTTGCAAAGCTGTGTCATCAACACTCAAGTATATAACTACTTTTTTAAAGTAATAATTTCTTATTTCAAGCATGAAAAAAAAATCATGATTTTGACAAAATTGTGTCTCATAATTAAAACAGATGACAGCCAAATGGACTTTGCTGTTTTATTTTCAATGAAACAATAGAAAATGCATAGTCATATAGTAGTACAGTTGGCACAGTACAGTAAACTGACAGTTAATATTTAAACATTTTAACATGTGACATTTAAAACAATTTTGAACAGAGATAGTTCATGCACATTCAGATAAATTCGTCAAAATTACAATTTAAAAAAATGTGGCCGGGCTGTATATATGCGCACTAATTGACTTTAATCATTTTATCGATGGAAAAATGCATTTTTAGACCATATGATTTGCCTGAGCGGCTAGGAGACCCCGAGAGTAACAAGCGGTTGCACTGCAAAAAGTCAGTGTTCAAAAACAAGAAAAAAAATTACAAAAATGAGGGGTATTTTATTTGAACTAAGCAAAATTATCTGCCAATAGAACAAGAAAATTTGGCTTGTCAAGACTTTCCAAAACAAGTAAAATTAGCTGACCTCAAGGAACCCAAAAATACCTTAAAATAAGTACATTCTCACTAATAACAAGTGCACTTTTCTTGGTAGAAAAAAAAAAGAGACATTTATCTCAATATGTTGAAAAATATTCCTAAATTAAGTAAATGCTAGTGCCATTATCTTGACATAATGATATGCGCTCGGCATCATGATTTTTTTTTCATGCTTGAAATAAGAAATTATTACTTTAAAAAAACTGTTTTATACTTGTGAGTGTTGATGACACATCTTTGCAACAGTTGATATTCTATTTCAAGCATGTTTTACTAAATATAGGTCATCAAATCTCAGCAACAAGCTGTAATATCTTACTGAGATCATTTAGGACCAAAACCCTTAAAACAAGTAAAACACTCTAACATAAAATCTGCTTAGTGAGAAGAATTATCTTATCAGACAGAAAATAAGCAAATGTCACCCTTATTTGAGATATTTAATCTTACTTCGATTTCAGTTTTTGCAGTGTGCTTTGTTGCCTTTCCATTAAGAACAATAAATCAGTTTTTAGTATAAGTTTGCTGGTTTCAAGAATTGTCATGCCGAGCGCATATCATTATGTCAAGATAATGGCACTAGCATTTACTTCATTTAAGAATATTTTTCAACATATTGAGCAAAAAGGTCTCTTTTTTTTTCTACCAAGAAAAGTGCACTTGTTATTAGTGAGAATATACTTATTTTAAGGTATTTTTGGGTCCATTGAGGTTAGCTTATTTGACTTGTTTTGGAAAGTCTTGACAAGCCAAATTTTCTTGTTCTATTGGCAGATAATTTTGCTTAGTTCAAATAAAATACCCCTCTTTTTTTCTTTTTTTTCTTGTTTTTGAACACTGACTTTTTGCAGTGTAGCTGGGATAGGCTCCTGCTCACCCATGGAGGACAAGTGGTATGAAAGTCAGGTTGGTGCATTGCAGCAGCGTGACAAGCACACACCAACCTCGCCACCCGATGCCTCCTCTGACAGACGTATGAGCAATGGCCATGCCTGGGAAGACTTGCGGTGGCGTGTACACGCCGGTTAACACTCACAAGCGGGCGTTAACCACCGCGAGAACAGCTGTGGGAACGACGTGTTCTCCTGGATGAAGGAAGATCGTGGATGAAATTTGCAACCGAGAGGATTAAAAAAAATCAATAGGATTCTTGCTTTGATGGAGAATAAGTTCAAAAAGGTGCTGGAGAGGAACATTGATTTGTTCTCAACTGTCTCGGATTGCACTGGAAAACTCAAAAGGAACAACAATCTGTCTCCGGTAGAAAAACTGTCATGGCATGTCGAACAGGACTGTTAGGAACAAAGTGGGACTGGTAGAGAGCCGAGGACGTAGATCACCTGACCATTAGACCGCTGTTGGCCGTCCAAAATCAATAGCAACACATTTTCTGTTGCCGAAAACGTCAACATGGTTGACAGTAAAAGTGACAAACTATTGTTGACAACTTGACCTCGGTCAAATATTTCTACTGCCGACTATCATTGGCTGCCATTCAAAATCAATAAGGTTCTTGTTTGCTCCAAAATAGAAAGAACATAATTATCTCTAAAAGTTTGACAGAAGTTGAACTATGGAGTCCCTCAAAAAATGTGCACATTTGATTTTTGACCCGGATGGATGGACTATTGACTATCAGAGGACACTATTGACTAACAGAGGACACTATTGACTATCAGAGGGACATTATTGACTATCAGAGGACACTATTGACTATCAGAGGACACTATTGACTATCAGAAGGACACTATTGACTATCATAAGGACACTATTGAATATTATAAGGACACTATTGACTATCAGAGGGACATTATTGACTATCAGAGGACACTATTGACTATCAGAGGACACTATTGACTATCAGAAGGACACTATTGACTGTCAGAAGGACACTATTGACTATCATAAGGACACTATTGACTATCAGAGGGACATTATTGACTATCAGAGGACACTATTTACTATCAGAGGACACTATTGACTATCAGAGGGACACTATTGAATATCAAAGGATATATCAAAGGACTATCATAAGGACACTATTGACTGTCAGAAGGACACTATTGACTATCATAAGGACACTATTGACTATCAGAAAGACACTATTGACTATCATAAGATATTATGGACTATCAGAATGATGCTTTTGACTATCAGAATGATGCTTTTGACTATCAGAAGGACACTATTGGCTATCAGAGGACACTATTGACTATCATAAGATATTATGGACTATCAGAATGATGCCTTTGACTATCAGAAGGACACTATTGACTATCAGAGGACACTATTGACTATCAGAAGCTACTATTAACTATCAGAAGGATGCTTTTGACTATCAGAGTACACTGTTGACTATCAGAAGGACACTATTGACTATCAGAAGACATTATTAGCTATCAGAAGGATGCATTTGACTATCACAGGACACTATTGACTATATTAGAAGACACTATTAACTATCAGAATGATGCTTTTGACTATCAGAGGACACTATTGACTATCAAAGGACACTATTCCCTAACAGAGGACACTATTGACTATCAGGGGGATATTATTGACTCTCAGAGGGATACTATTGACTATCAGAGGACACTATTGACTATAGGAAGACATTAATGACTATACGAAGGACACTATTGACTATCAGAGGACACTATTGACTATCAAAGGATACTATTGACAATCAGAAGGACACTATTGACTATCATAAGGACACTATTGAATATTATAAGGACACTATTGACTATCAGAGGGACATTATTGACTATCAGAGGACACTATTGACTATCAGAGGACACTATTGACTATCAGAAGGACACTATTGACTGTCAGAAGGACACTATTGACTATCATAAGGACACTATTGACTATCAGAGGGACATTATTGACTATCAGAGGACACTATTTACTATCAGAGGACACTATTGACTATCAGAGGGACACTATTGACTATCAAAGGACACTAATGACTATCATAAGGACACTATTGACTGTCAGAAGGACACTATTGACTATCATAAGGACACTATTGACTATCAGAAAGACACTATTGACTATCGTAAGATATTATGGACTATCAGAATGATGCTTTTGACTATCAGAATTATGCTTTTGACTATCAGAAGGACACTATTGGCTATCAGAGGACACTATTGACTATCATAAGATATCATGGACTATCAGAATGATGCCTTTGACTATCAGAAGGACACTATTGACTATCAGAGGACACTATTGACTATCAGAAGCTACTATTAACTATCAGAAGGATGCTTTTGACTATCAGAGTACACTGTTGACTATCAGAGGACACTATTGACTATCAGAAGACATTATTAGCTATCAGAAGGATGCATTTGACTATCACAGGACACTATTGACTATATTAGAAGACACTATTAACTATCAGAATGATGCTTTTGACTATCAGAGGACACTATTGACTATCAAAGGACACTATTCACTAACAGAGGACACTATTGACTATCAGGGGGATATTATTGACTCTCAGAGGGATACTATTGACTATCAGAGGACACTATTGACTATAGGAAGACATTAATGACTATACGAAGGACACTATTGACTATCAGAGGACACTATTGACTATCAAAGGATACTATTGACAATCAGAAGGACACTATTGACTATCATAAGGACACTATTGAATATTATAAGGACACTATTGACTATCAGAGGGACATTATTGACTATCAGAGGACACTATTGACTATCAGAGGACACTATTGACTATCAGAAGGACACTATTGACTGTCAGAAGGACACTATTGACTATCATAAGGACACTATTGACTATCAGAGGGACATTATTGACTATCAGAGGACACTATTTACTATCAGAGGACACTATTGACTATCAGAGGGACACTATTGACTATCAAAGGACACTAATGACTATCATAAGGACACTATTGACTGTCAGAAGGACACTATTGACTATCATAAGGACACTATTGACTATCAGAAAGACACTATTGACTATCGTAAGATATTATGGACTATCAGAATGATGCTTTTGACTATCAGAATTATGCTTTTGACTATCAGAAGGACACTATTGGCTATCAGAGGACACTATTGACTATCATAAGATATCATGGACTATCAGAATGATGCCTTTGACTATCAGAAGGACACTATTGACTATCAGAGGACACTATTGACTATCAGAAGCTACTATTAACTATCAGAAGGATGCTTTTGACTATCAGAGTACACTGTTGACTATCAGAGGACACTATTGACTATCAGAAGACATTATTAGCTATCAGAAGGATGCATTTGACTATCACAGGACACTATTGACTATATTAGAAGACACTATTAACTATCAGAATGATGCTTTTGACTATCAGAGGACACTATTGACTATCAAAGGACACTATTCACTAACAGAGGACACTATTGACTATCAGGGGGATATTATTGACTCTCAGAGGGATACTATTGACTATCAGAGGACACTATTGACTATAGGAAGACATTAATGACTATACGAAGGACACTATTGACTATCAGAGGACACTATTGACTATCAAAGGATACTATTGACAATCAGAAGGACACTATTGACTATCAGAAGATACTATGAACTATCAGAAGGACACTATTTACTATCAGAAGGACACTATTTACTATCAGAAGGACACTATTGACTATCAGAAGATACCATGGACTATCAGAGGGACAATATTGACTATCACAGGGACACTATTGACTATCAGAGGACACTATTGACTATCAGAAGACACTTAACTATCAGAAGGATGCTTTTCACCATCAGAGGACACTGTTGACTATCAGAGGACACTATTGACTATCAGAAGAAACTATTAACTATCAGGATGATGCTTTTGACTATCAAAGGACACTATTGACTATCAGAGGACACCATTGACTATCAAAGGACACTATTGACTAACACAGGACACTATTGACTATCAGAGGGA
This sequence comes from Entelurus aequoreus, assembly GCF_033978785.1. NCBI lineage: Eukaryota > Metazoa > Chordata > Actinopteri > Syngnathiformes > Syngnathidae > Entelurus > Entelurus aequoreus. Next base: position 79,220,161 of record NC_084739.1, read on the forward strand.
TACTATTGACTATCAGAGGGATACTATTGACTTACAGAGGACACTATTGACTATAGGAAGACATTAATGACAATACAAAGGACACTATTGACTATCAGAGGACACTATTGACTATCAAAGGACACTATTGACTATCAGAAGGACACTATTGACTATCAAAAAATACTATGGACTATCAGAAGGACACTATTGACTATCATAAGGACACCATTGACTATCAGAAGATACTATGGACTATCAGAGGGATACCATTGACTATCAGAGGACACTATTGACTATCAGAGGGACACTATTGACTATCAGAAGACACTATTGACTATCAAAGGGACACTATTGACTATCAGAGGGACACTATTGACTATCAGAAGGACATTATACACTATCAAAGGATACTATTGACAATCAGAAGGACACTATTGACTATCAGAAGACAATATTTACTATCAGAAGGACACTATTGACTAACAGAAGACACTATTGACTATAAAAGACGCAGTCAATTTGTTGTGTGAGTGACATCTGCTGCGAGTCATTAGCTCGTCAACAGCGGAAACGTCTGCTCCGACGTCTTCACCGCTTTGGAATGTTCCCGCCGCAGACGCTCCATTTCCTTCTCCTCTTTTATGTCACGCTGGGACAAGTAAGTGAGAGGAAAAGATGTCTCGGTCCCACCGTCCACTAATGATCAATAAGACTTTGTGCCGCTCGGGATGGTTACACTGACGCCTGCTGCTTAGAACGCCAGCACAGGAGTCAGCGGAGGACCACTCGCTGTGTTCATGCTGCGAGGGCACACATGGAGCACATCAGCACTATACTCTATGTGCAACAGCGCCACCTTTGTTTCTTCATTACACGCGCAGCCTTCATTACGTCATTACAGGGTTTCCCCATCTCATATTAATATCGGATATCAGTCCGATATCAGCAAAAATAAAACAATTATGTAGTCTTTTCTTCTATTTTAGTCAAGTCATTTACAAAAAGGTAAAAACATGCTAGGCTATAGGCTGCTGGGAGTGAGCAGCTACACAACAGCTAAGCAGACAATAGCACACAAGCTAGTCATACGTAATCATTGTCCTTCAGTGTAAAATATTGCAATGTAAAACGGCACATTTGTCAATATAAACCAGTTATTTTCCAATAGTAACCACGAAGGGACGCACATGTAACCCCGGGGAACTTATTTTTTACATTAATAAAATAAAATAAGATAAATAAATCAAAAACATTTTCTTGAATAAAAAATAAAGTAAAACAATGTAAAAACAGTTACATAGAAACTAGTAATGAATGAAAATGAGTAAAATTAACTGTTAAAGGTTAGTAATATTAGTGGACCAGCAGCACGCACAATCGTGTGCTTATGGACTGTATCCCTTGCAGACTGTATTGATATATATTGATATATAATGTAGGAACCAGAATTTTAATAACGGAAAGAAACAACCCTTTTGTGTGAATGAGTGTGAATGAGTGTAAATGGGGTAGGGATTTTTTTTTGGGTTGGTGCACTAATTGTAAGTGTATCTTGTGTTCTTTATGTTGATTTAATTAAAAAAACAGCAAAAAAAAACCGGGGAACATGCTTTATCAGTATCATGCAGTATCATGCGTGCTCACTGTAGACATTTATTCCCACTTCCTCATTTTGATAACAAAAAATAAAATAAAAAATCAGCAAAAATTGTGTTATTAATTTTTTAATGCTTTATTATTTATCGAGTTTATATTCAATAAAAATGTTCAGTATCAAATGGTTCGAGTCTGTCAAAAAAATGGGATTACACTTTTGATCTTTTCTTTCACAGACTAAAAACAATGTGAATTAAGTTATTATTTGTTGTGAGTTGATTTATATTTTTTTCCTGCGTTTTTTTATGGATTACGTGTTAGCATATTAGCTAATGCTATCGACGCTCGCTTCATTACATTACGATGGCACGTAAAAATGTTTTGGTGAGTGAGAATTGTTTTAGTAAAATTGTGAAACTTACAAACAAGTTAATTTATCGATTTTTCTTCACTGACGGACACTATTTTTGTTGTTTTGAAAAAAAAACAGCAAAGACACTGAATAGGTGTTTTATTGTTTGTGCTATGGCGCCATCTGTTGGACCAGTTCGCTCACTGCAGGTGCTGCAAAGCTGCATTGCCCTTCTGTTTAGACCAGGGGTGTCAAACGTACGGCCCGTGGGCCGGAACAGGCCCGCAAACAGGTTTTATCCGGCCCACGGGATGAGTTTGCCAAGTATAAAAATGAGCCAACATTTTGGAATGAAACAAATTGCTGTTCTAAATGTGTTCACTAGATGTCACAATAGCAATTCCTTGTATCTTTGTCGATTATACTACATATGTAAAAAAAAAACAAAAAAAACCACATGATGTTAGTGGAAAATGAGCAAACTACATAAATAACATCCTGTAATTTGATTTTGATAATGTGTTTTTTATCTTGATAGATTGAAAATGAACACCAATGAGTTGACTGATGAACATTATCACATCATTTATTCAGAAAGTATAAATAACGACAAATAAAGATAGACTACTATTAACCGCAACATGTAAGTGTAAAAAACAAAAAAAAAAAACAACAACATTATGATTTGTACATTTTCAGAACGTGCTTGTTCTATTTTTAAATCCAATCCAATCCAATCCACTTTATTTATATAGCACATTTACACAACAAGAATGTTTCCAAAGTGCTGCACAGCCATGTTAAAAACAATATTAAAAACAATATTAAAAACGATATTAAAAATAATATTAAAAACAATATTATGCTACACCAATGACTGAATAAAAACAAAGAATAAATGAATAGAAAACCAATACAGAGACAATATAAAAAATAAATATGATTAAAAACGATTTTAAAGGGTAAAACAATTAAACAAAGAAAAACAATCGGAAGTTGTCTTTATTTTTAAGTTATCGTGCTGTGATTTTACCAGTCCGGCCCACTTGGCAGGGGATTTTTCTCCATGTGGCCCCCCATCTAAAATGAGTTTGACACCCCTGGTTTAGACTAAGCTTTCAACCGGAAGTAGAATAACCTTTCTGTCTTCTAGCCATTTATAGCGTTTCTACTCGTATGAATTATTATGCAGAGGTGTACTTACAACATTTTTATTAACAAATGATACTATTTATAGTTGCGGCGGAGAGTGAGGGGGCGAGAAATGTTTTCTTCTTCCCAGGGGGGCTAAACAAAAATATTTGAGAAGTGTAACTATAGTTGCACATTACTGACGTCTCCAAGTCGGACGTATCTAGTAACAAACGTGTCCGCATCATTCTATGTGTACTTGTTTCCATGTCGTGGGGGCAAGGATAGAAGAATGGAAGGATGGAAGGATGGAAGGATGCAAGGATGGAAGGAATCAAGGATGGGAGAATGGAAGGAAGCAAGGATGGGAGGATGGAAGCTAGGATGGAAGGATGGAAGCAAGGATGGGAGGATGGAAGGATGGAAGGATGAAAGGATGCAAGGATGGGAGGATAGAAGCAAGGATGGGAGGATGGAAGGACGAAAGGATGAAAGGATGGGAGGATAGACGCAATGATGGGAGGATGGAAGGATGGAAGCAAGGATGGGAGGATGGGCGGATGGAAGGATGGACGCAAGGATGGGAGGTTGGAAGGATGGAAGCAAGGATGGGAGGATGGAAGCAAGGATGGAAGGATGGAAGCAAGGATGGGAGGTTGGAAGGATGCAAGGATGGGAGGATCGAAGCAAGGATGGGAGGATGGGCGGATGGAAGGATGGACGCAAGGATGGGAGGTTGGAAGGATGGAAGCAAGGATGGGAGGATGGAAGCAAGGATGGGAGGTTGGAAGGATGCAAGGATGGGAGGATCGAAGCAATGATGGAAGGATAGAAGCAAGGATGGGAGGATGGAAGTATGGAAAGATTCAATGATGGGAGGATGGAAGCAAGGATGGAAGGATAGAAGCAAGGATGGGAGGATGGAAGGATGAAAGGATGCAAGGATGGGAGATAGAAGCAAGGATGGGAGGATGGAAGGATGAAAGGATGCAATGATGGGAGGATGGAAGCAAGGATGGAAGGATGGAAGCAAGGATGGGAGGTTGGAAGGATGGAAGCAAGGATGGGAGGTTGGAAGGATGCAACGATGGGAGGATGGAAGGATGGAAGCAAGGATGGAAGGATGGAAGCAAGGATCGGAGATTGGAAGGATGCAAGGATGGGAGGATGGAAGGATGCAAGGATGGAAGGATGGAAGCAAGGATGGAAGGATGGAAGCAAGGATGGGAGGTTGGGAGGTTGGAAGGATGCAAGAATGGGAGGATGGAAGGATGGAAGCAAGGATGGAAGGATGGAAAGATGCAAGGATGGGAGGATGGAAGGATGGAAGGATGGAAGCAAGGATGGGAGGTTGGAAGGATGCAAGGATGGGAGGATGGAAGGATGGAAGCAAGGATGGAAGGATGGAAGGATGCAAGGATGGAAGGATGGAAGCAAGGATGGGAGGTTGGAAGGATGCAAGGATGGGAGGATGGAAGGATGGAAAGATGGAAGCAAGGATGGAAGCAAGCATGTAAGGATGGGAGGATGGTCGGTGGGAGGATGCAAGGAAGCGAGGATGGGAGGATGGAAGCAAGGATGGAAGGAAATGAGGATGGAAGGATGGAAGCGAGGATGGGAGGATGGAAGCAAGGATGGAAGGAAATGAGGATGGAAGGATGGAAGCGAGGATGGGAGGATGGAAGCAAGGATGGAAGGAAATGAGGATGGAAGGATGGAAGCGAGGATGGGAGGATGGAAGCAAGGATGGAAGGAAATGAGGATGGAAGGATGGAAGCGAGGATGGGAGGATGGAAGCAAGGATGGAAGGAAATGAGGATGGAAGGATGGAAGCGAGGATGGGAGGATGGAAGCAAGGATGGACCATAGATAAACAAAACAAAAAGGCATTATTGGGGTAACTTTTGAATCGTTTTCAGGCCAATTTTGTGAAATTGGGTAATTTACCGATCCCTCACAACACACTAATGTGCTGCGGCAGTGTGCATCCCGGCCCGGTCTTCCCCCAAGTGTTGCCATTCCTTGCGTTGTGTTATGTATAAACACATTCATGGCCCGGACGAGACGTTCTTGGCTCATGACTCACGGGTGCAGACGCTGGCCAGCGCCCCCCCGGGGTCGTCTGTGCCGTGCGGCCGCACTGTCGAGCCGGCTTGACAAACAGCAGAGTTCAAGGACATTAATAGCAACAATGTGGGGATTACACCCCTCCTCCACGTCTACGCTCCCTCCAGAAGATATTTCAGCTGGGAAAGTAGCCCCGACAAAGACATGACATCTGCTGCTGGGATATGATTGTTAACTATCAACTGCGGTGAGTTATGTTATTTGAACGTCAACACTGGGGGGAAATATGATAAATGGCGTCAAAACTGAGCATACGTCAATTCTGCTTGGTTTTCCACAGTCGTCACCGCGAGTGGAAGTTGTCTCCGCGCTCACAGAAGTATCTCCTCTTCTTCATTAATCTACTTTGTTGCAAGGAGGCGTCAACATCGGAGAAAATAGCTTCTTCTCGGACCGTAGAACAGTCTTACCGCCTCTTTCGTGTCGCGCGGAAGCACTCGCAAATTAGCTGCACCTTGGTTGTTGTCTAATCAAACCAATCCGAGACGTCAATTAAAGACAGCTAATCAAATCATGCTGCTGTGTCGCCGTAACCTGAACAAAAAAAAAAGCACGAAAGGTCCAAGGAAAGTGACACACTTATAATGCGGTATAATCATCATATTGTCGTGATTCTCAAACTTTGTTCACCAAGTACCACCTCAGAAAACACTTGAAGGCCTACTGAAATGAATTTTTTTTATTTAAACGGGGATAGCAGATCCATTCTATGTGTCATACTTGATCATTTCGCGATATTGCCATATTTTTGCTGAAAGGATTTAGTAGAGAACATCGACGATAAAGTTCCCAACTTTTGGTCGCTGATTAAAAAAAGCCTTGCCTGTACCGGAAGTAGCGTGACGTCGCTGGTTGAAAGGCTCCTCACATTTCCCCATTGTTTACACCAGCAGCGAGAGCGATTCGGACCGAGAAAGCGACGATTACCCCATTAATTTGAGCGAAGATGAAAGATTCGTGGATGAGGAACGTGAGAGTGAAGGACTAGAGTGCAGTGCAGGACGTATCTTTGTTCGCTCTGACCGTAACTTAGGTACAAGCTGGCTCATTGGATTCCACACTTTCTCCTTTTTCTATTGCGGATCACGGATTTGTATTTTAAACCACCTCGGATACTATATCCTCTTTAAAATGAGAGTCGAGAACGCGAAATGGACATTCACAGTGACTTTTATCTCCACGACAATACATCGGCGAAGCACTTTAGCTACGGAGCTAACGTGATAGCATCGGGCTTAACTGCAGATAGGAACAAACGAAATAAACCCCTGACTGGAAGGATAGACAGAAAATCAACAATACTATTAAACCATGGACCTGTAACTACACGGTTAATGCTTTCCAGCTTGGCGAAGCTTAACAATGCTGTTGCTAACGACGCCATTAAAGCTAACTTAGCTACGGGACCTCACAGAGCTATGCTAAAAACATTAGCTAAACACCTACGCCAGCCAGCCCTCATCTGCTCATCAACACCCGTGCTCACCTGCGTTCCAGCGATCGACGGAGCGACAAAGGACTTCACCCGATCATCGATGCTGTTGGCGGCTAGCGTCGGATAGCGCGTCTGCTATCCAAGTCAAAGTCCTCCTGGTTGTGTTGCTGCAGCCAGCCGCTAATACACCGATCCCACCTACAGCTTTCTTCTTTGCGGTCTTCATTGTTCATTAAACAAATTGCAAAAGATTCACCAACACAGATATCCAGAATACTGTGGAATTTTGCGATGAAAACCGAGCTTTTTGTATTGGATACAATGGTGTCCGAATACTTCCGTTTCAACGATTGACGTCACGCGCATACGTCATCATACATAGACGTTTTCAACCGGAAGTTTAGCGGGAAATTTAAAATGTCACTTTATAAGTTAACCCGGCCGTATTGGCATGTGTTGCAATGTTAAGATTTCATCATTGATATATAAACTATCAGACTGCATGGTCGCTAGTAGTGGCTTTCAGTAGGCCTTTAAGTGCCACCATGATGGCCAACATTAACATACAGCAGCGTCGTAGGCCTAGGTATAACAAATTACGACAATAAAACCCCCCATGTTGGTGTTGACGTGTTCATGCATTTTGTTTCCGGTGTTAAGATCGCTTTAAAGAAGAGGAGCACAGATAAAAATGGCAGCTCGAAGAAATTGGCATCCTCTTCCGCCCATGAGCAACGCATACAAGTCGGAGGGGAACGCTCAAAACCTCCAAATTCCTCTGGCCGACGTTTGTTTTCTTTTCCGTTGATTGCCAAGCAGCTGCCGACCGATTCTCCACACGGGCCACCATGTTTGTCTCTGTGCAGCGTGTATACGCTGAGAAAAGAGGGCATCATTGGTACGGATGTTGTTGTTGACTAGAGTTGGGTACCAAATTCAGGGCTTTTTTATAAGGTCTACTACCGAACACCGATTCATCTAAAAGGTATAACGTATAAACATTTGTCTTCATGAAAGTGCAGAATACGAGCTGAATATTAGAAGAGCCCCAATAATGGAAGGAGATGTGAAAATATTAATAATTTAGTGAACGCAGTGTGATTTATCGAGACCGACACTGTCTTTATTTAGCATGTGTGTAATGTTCATGCAAACTGTCACAGTTTGTCTCACACATTTCTGCAAAGACAGACGGCGGACGGAGAATTGTCCTTCCTGGGTGACTGTCAGGGGAAAAAAGAATAAAAAATACTTGGCATTCAATTTATTCAGCAAAATTATTTTATAATTTTACAGCTGCTTTATAGAGGCTGATTAGGACAAATTAAATTGATTCAGAGTGTCAAAAAAAAATGGATTTTCAGATTAATCACAATTTTTATTTGTAATGACCCCGAAGGAAATAAGCGGTAGAAAATGGATGGAAGGATGGATGTATTCTTCATCGATTAAAAAAATCTTAAATGTATTTTTTTTTTTTTTTTCCCAATCCATCCTGTCCAGCCGCTGTCTCAGACAAATCATATTGTTGATGTAGATCAGGGGTCCCCAAACTTTTTGACTCGGGGGCCGCATTGGGTTAAAAAAATTTGGCCGGGGGCCGGGCTGTAATATATATATGTATATATATATATATATATATATATATATATATATATATATATATACAGTATGTGTATATACGTACATATATATACAAATATATATACATCTATCCATCCATTTTCTACCGCTTGTCCCTTTTATATTTGGACTTTCACAATATTATGATAGACTATGCCACATCTGCGGTCCTCTCCAAGGTTTCTCATTGTCATCCCACTGGGTTGAGTTTTTCCTTGCCCTGATGTGGGATCTGAACCGAGGATGTCGTTGTGGCTTGTGCAGCCCTTTGAGACACTCGTGATTTAGGGCTATATAAATAAACATTGATTGATTGATATGTATATATACACATACATGTATATATAAACATATATATATATACATATATATATATATATATATATATACACATATATACATACATAAATATATACATACATATATATATATACATATACATATATATACATGCATATGTATATATATATATATATACATACATATATACAGTATATATATATATAAATGCATATATATATATATATATACACATGTACTGTATATATACATACATTTATATTAGAGTTGTACGGTATACCGGTATTAGTATAGTACCGCGATACTAATGAATCATATTCGGTACTATACCGCCTCTGAAAAGTACCGATCCGTTATCAAACAACAGAAGAATAAGTGATTATTGCATTTTAAAAGATGTGTAGATAGAAAATGTTAAGAGAGAAAGTAAGCAGATATTAACAGTAAATGAACAAGTAGATTAATAATTAATTTTCTACCACTTGTCCTTAATAATTTTGACAAAATAATAGAATGATAAATGACACAATATGTTACTGCATATGTCAGCAGACTAAATTAGGAGCCTTTGTTTGCTTACTTACTAATAAAAGACAAGTTATCTTGTATGTTCACTATTTTATTGAAGGACAAACTTGCAATAAGAAACATGTTTAATGTACCCTAAGATTTTTTTGTTAAAATAAAGCCAATAATGCAATTTTTTTGTGGTTCCCTTAATTTAGAAAAGTACCAAAATGTACCAAAAAGTATCGAAAGTTATTGATGGGAAAATGCATTTTTAGACAATATGATTTGCCTGAGCAAATCATATTGACACCGAGAGTAACAAGCAGTAGAAAATGGATTAGATAGATAGATAGATAGATAGATAGATAGATAGATAGATAGATAGATAGATAGATAGATAGATAGATAGATAGATAGATAGATAGATAGATAGATAGATAGATAGATGGATGGATGGATGGATGGATGGATGGATGGATGGATGGATGGATGGATGGATGGATGGATGGATGGATGGATGGATGGATGGATGGATGGATGGATGGATGGATGGATGGATGGATGGATGGATGGATGGATGGATGGATGGATGGATGGATGGATGGATGGATAGATAGATAGATAGATAGATAGATAGATAGATAGATAGATAGATAGATAGATAGATAGATAGATAGATAGATAGATAGATAGATAGATAGATAGATAGATAGATAGATAGATAGATAGATAGATAGATAGATAGATAGATAGATAGATAGATTAAAAATTAAAAGTTACTCATCAGTATTGTTGACGTAGGGAAATAATCAACATTAGTTCAACCAATCAGCTGACTGCTTTGTGTGGAGCTCCACCCTTTTGTAGGAACCCAACAGAAGGGTACCAAAACAACAAGGGTGTTAACTAGCAACTAACAGGCTAAAATGAACGAAAGCCTTTAATCAATCCATCAATTAAAGTAAGAAGTCGGACAAAAGTAGCTTGAATTAATCTAATTTTCGATGTTTTTGAAAACAACATCTGCCCAGTGGAGATTAAATATGATATCTAGTTAGCTGAAACATACATTTATATGAATAAAGCACCATTTTTTTGCAGCTCATCCTCTTTCTGCCACCATCCTTCTTTGTCCCTCACGCACATCCTCCTCCTTTAATAAACGAGGGGCCGGTGGTAATTGGCTAGTCTGGGACGACATCATTAGTCACTCTGGTGTTCAATAATGCTACACACAAACACACACACACACACAAACACACACACACAAACATCCATATCATTGATCTCTCCCGCTGCCAGTTCTCCATCCTTTTATAAGCAATGAACGACTTGAAGATTTGGCTTCTCTTGGTCTCGATTAGAAAAACTACCGTACTTTCCGGACTATAGAGCGCACAGGCATATAAGCCACACCCAGTGAATTTTAGAAAAAAAAATTATATTAATAAATATTTGGCAAATGTTTATTTACATACTTAATTGTTTCCAGACGGTGTCTGTAACACGGCAGTAAAACGGCTGATCAAACAAAACAGAAGTCATCGTCTTAGACCCACTAGCTGTGGAATCTAGCTCTCCAATCAGCTAAACAGACTCAATAACTCCACGTGGCGTTTTGGGGAATTTACAAAACTGAAACAGTACAAAAAGAATGCAATTGCAAGTTAATAATACTAACAAAGACACTCGTAAATGTGTTAGCATATTAGGTAATGCTAACGACGCTAGCTTATTTACAATATGATAGCACGTAAAAACTGTTTAGTAAGTAAGAATTGTTTTAGTTATATTGTAAAACTTACAAGCGTTGTTTGAAGTGATGAATAAAGAATCCATACGAGTAGAATTGCTATGGACGGCAAGAAGACAGAGCGTTGTACATCTGGTTTAGAGCTTTAAACAGCAGAAAACACTTGCAGGACCTTGCGAAATGAGTTATTTACACAGAAATATTTTGTAAATGTTTATTTACACACCTCAATTGTTTCCAGACGGTGTGTGTAACACGACAGTAAAACGGATGATCAAACAAAACAGAAGTCATCGTCAGCGTATTATACAGCATTATTCACATGTGAATAACATAAATACAATCTATTATACAGCATTAGTCACACATGAATAATATACATACAGTCTATTATACAGCATTCTTCACATGTGAATAATCTAAAAACAGTCTATTATACAGCATTATTCATATGTGAATTATATAAATACAGTCTATTATACAGCATTATTTACATGTGAATAATATAAATACAGTCTATTATACAGCATTATTCACATGTGAATTATATAAATACAGTCTATTATACAGCATTATTCACATGTGAATAGTATAAATACAGTCTATTATACAGCATTATTCACATGTGAATTATATAAATACAGTCTATTATACAGCATTATTCACATGTGAATAGTATAAATACAGTCTATTATACAGCATTATTCACATGTGAATGATATAAATACAGTCTATTATACAGCATTGTTCACATGTGAATGATATAAATACAGTCTATTATACAGCATTATTCACATGTGAATAATATAAATACAGTCTATTATACAGCATTATTCACATGTGAATAATATAAATACAGTCTATTATACAGCATTATTCACAGGTGAATAATATAAATACAGTCTATTATACAGCATTATTCACATGTGAATAATATAAATACAGTCTATTATACAGCATTATTCACATGTGAATGATATAAATACAGTCTATTATTTAGCATTATTCACATGTGAATAATATAAATACAGTCTACTATTCAGCATTATTTATATGTGAATAATATAAATACAGTCTATTATACAGCATTATTCACATGTGAATAATATAAATACAGTCTACTATTCAGCATTATTTATATGTGAATAATATAAATACAGTCTATTATACAGCATTATTCACATGTGAATAATATAAATACAGTCTATTATACAGCATTATTCACATGTGAATAATATAAATACAGTCTATTATACAGCATTATTTGCATGTGAATAACATAAATACAGTCTATTATACAGCATTATTCACATGTGAATAATATAAATACAGTCTATTATACAGCATTATTTGCATGTGAATAATATAAATACAGTCTATTATACAGCATTATTTATATGTGAATTATATAAAAACAGTCTATTATACAGCCTTATTCACATGTGAATAACATAAATACAGTCTATTATACATTTAAGTACAGTCAAAAAGGAACACCGTTTTGTAAGCCACAGGGTGCAAAGTGTAGGAAAAAAGTAGAATTTAGGTTAGCTGACAAATATGACTGTACTTTATCCCAAAATTAATGATATTGAGCAGAAATGGAGACGCGTGAGGAAGATTGAAGGTTTCCTGGAGTTGCACGCCCTCCTCTCAAGCACACTAACATTTACTCCATCAAGAGTCAGCTGCCGTGTAATCGGACTTGAGCGCTGCGGTCTATTTCAAAACAGGCCAACTTAACAAGAATCCCACCCGGCGCGCCTCCTGTTCACATGCTCTCTGGGTAAAAGTGTCAAGACTGGCAACCCGGCGCGAACCCCGACGGTTCAAAGGTCAAGGCAGACGAAAATAGACGCGTGGAAGTTGAAAAGGGGGCATGGGCGGGAGGTGAGCGCCAGAACATTGCGCTCGGACGGGAGCAGCTGACGAGATGCGGTGGAAGCGGTTTGGGGGGCGCAGCAGCAGCCTGGGAAAGTGTCAAGCGGGCCAAGGCCTGTGCTCGCCACGCAGGGAGGAAAAGTGTGAAGGCGGCGATTGTCTGCGGAGAACTGCGTATAAGCCCACGCCGACTGCCATCTTTGGTGACCACTGCGCTTACTCTGAGATGTTTGTGCCAACAGAGCGCCACACCGACATTCCACAGTGGGAATTCTAAATGTCGTTGTCCTCCAACAACAGGAGAGTCTGCTTGTACGTAAGAGCCGTTAAAAATACATCACGAATTGGCTCGCAAGATATGAACCAGTAGGTGTGTCAAAAAATATAGACTTTTGAATTAATCGCCTTTCTTATTTGTAACAATTCGTAATCGATTTTAAAAAATCAAAAATCGATTAAAAATATTTTATTTTATTTTATTTTTTTCCACAGACAAATCATATTGTTGATGTAGATCAGGGGTCACCAACGCGGTGCCCGCGGGCACCAGGTAGCCCGTAAGGACCAGATGAGTAGCCCGCTGGCCTGTTCTAAAAATAGCTCAAATAGCAGCACTTACCAGTGAGCTGCCTCTATTTTTTTAATTGTATTTATTTACTAGCAAGCTGGTCTCGCTTTGCTCGACATTTTTAATTCTAAGAGAGACAAAACTCAAATAGAATTTGAAAATCCAAGAAAATATTTTTTAAAAACTTGGTCTTCACTTGTTTAAATAAATTCATTAATTTTTTTTACTTTGCTTCTTATAACTTTCAGAAAGACAATTTTAGAGAAAAAATACAACCTTAAAAATGATTTTAGGATTTTTAAACACATATACCTTTTTACCTTTTAAATTCCTTCCTCTTCTTTCCTGACAATTTAAATCAATGTTAAGGTAAATTATTTTTTTTTATTGTAAAGAATAATAAATACATTTTAATTTAATTATTCATTTTAGCTTCTGTTTTTTCGACGAAGAATATTTGTGAAATATTTCTTCAAACTTATTATGATTGAAATTCAAAGAAATTATTCTGGCAAATCTAGAAAAACTGTAGAATCAAATTTAAATCTTATTTCAAAGTCTTTTGAATTTCTTTTAAAATTTTTGTTCTGGAAAATCTAGAAGAAAGTTAGAAGTATAACTTGGTCCAATTTGTTATATATTCTAACAAAGTGTACATTGGATTTTAATCTATTTAAAATATGTCATCAAAATTCTAAAATTAATCTTAATCAGGAAACATTACTAATGATGTTCCATAAATTCTTTTTTAAATTTGTTTAAAAAAGATTCGAATTACTTAGTTTTTCTCTTCTTTTTTTCGGTTGAATTTTGAATTTTAAAGAGTCGAAATTGAAGATAAACTATGTTTCAAAATTTAATTGTCATTTTTTTCGTGATTTGTCCTCTTTTAAACCGTTCAATTAAGTGTAAATATCATGAATTATTAATAATAACATAGAGTTAAAGGTAAGTTGAGCAAATTGGCTATTTTTGGCAATTTATTGAAGTGTGTATCAAACTGGTAGCCCTTCGCATTAATCACTACCCAAGAAGTAGCTCTTGCTTTCAAAAAGGTTGGTGACCCCTGATGTAGATGATCATATCTGCTGTACAGACTTACTTACTTCACCAATTATTATTTATTTTTATTGTGATTACTTATGGAGTATATTGTGAATAAATTGAGAACAGGAAGGGAACAAAAGTTTTAGCAACTGTTATGTAAAAGAAAAGGGGTAGGATTAAATAAGCTCTGCTTCTTTCTACTCCTTTTCGAACATGTTGAAAAGAGAAACTGGAAATTGTGATGTATCATGTTGTATGCATGCATGTTCCAAATAAACTCAAACTCAAACTCAAACTTTTGGCTACTTCTCTTGTTGCCTTATTTGTATTTGACTTTAGTAAATGTTTGGGTAGAATTTTTTGAAACAAAACCAATTTTATTTGAAGTATAATAGACTTTTCTTAGAGCTGTTTATCTATTTTATAGAGAAATGTAGTTAGTCATAGAACTAGCACCCAATGTAATTTAAAAAGTATTGATTTTGATTAAGTATGTATGTATATATAACATGTATATATATATATATATATATATATATATATATATATATATATATATATATATATATATATATATATATATATATATATATATATAACATGTATATATATATATATATATATATATATATATATATATATATATATATATATATATATATATATATATATATATATATATATATATATATATATATATATATATATAACATGTATATATATATATATATATATATATATATATATATATATATATATATATATATATATATATATATATATATATATATATATATATATATATATATATATATATATATATATGTTAGTGTTTTTAGGGTTGATACCAATATTAAAAACGTATACACCAAAATGTATTTCGATATTTTTTATAAATAAAGGGGACTACAAAAAAATTCCATTATTGGGTTTATTTTAACAAAAAATCTTACGGTACATTAAACATATGTTTTGTATTGCAATCGAAGAACAATTTTCCATTCTATTATTTTGTCAAAAATATGCTGGACAAGCAGTACAAAATGGATTATTAATCTACTTGTTCATTTATTGTTAATATCTGCTTATTGTCTTTTTTAACATGTTCTATCTACACTTCTGTTAAAATGTAATAATCACTTATTATTCTGTTGTTCGGATACTTTACATTAGTTTTGGATGATACCACAAATTTGGGTATCAATCCGATACCAAGTAGTTACAGGATCATACATTGGTCATACTTTAAGTCCTCATCTATATATATATATATATATATATATATATATATATATATATATATATATATATATATATATATATATATATATATATATATATATATATATATATATATATATATTAGGGCTGCAACTAACGATTAATTTGATAATCGATTAATCTGTCGATTATTACTTCGATTAATCGATTAATAATCGGATAAAAGAGACAAACTATATTTCTATCCTATCCAGTATTTTATTTAAAAAAAACAGCATACTGGCACCATACTTATTTTGATTATTGTTTCTCAGCTGTTTGTAAATGTTGCAGTTTATAAATAAAGGTTTATTAAAAATAGAAAATTAAAAAAATAAAAAAAATAAAAAAATTCATTTAAAAAACAATTTAAAAAACTGCGCATAGCATAGATCCAACGAATCGATGACTAAATTAATCGGCAACTATTTTAATAATCGATTTTAATTGATTTAATCGATTAGTTGTTGCAGCCCTAATATGTATATATATATATATATATATATATATATATATATATATATATATATATATATATATATATATATATATATATATATATATATATATATATATATATATATATATATATATATATGTATGTGTGGGAAAAAAATCCCAAGACTATTTCATCTCTACAGGCCTGTTTCATGAGGGGTTTACCTCAATCCTCAGGAGAAAAAATCTCCTGAGGATTGAGGTAAACCCCTCATGAAACAGGCCTGTAGAGATGAAATAGTCTTGTGAT
Organism: Entelurus aequoreus; assembly: GCF_033978785.1. Classification (NCBI taxonomy): domain Eukaryota; kingdom Metazoa; phylum Chordata; class Actinopteri; order Syngnathiformes; family Syngnathidae; genus Entelurus; species Entelurus aequoreus. The sequence goes on from NC_084739.1 coordinate 79,236,474, forward strand.
TTTTTTCCCACACATACATATTACGCTCTACCACAGTATCGAGCACTATTTTTTGGATAATCTAATTAAGACATATATATATATATATATATATATATATATATATATATATATATATATATATATATATATATATATATATATATTTGCTTAAGTCAGCAATGAAGTCAAGAAGTAGTCCAACATGAAAAACAACAACTTATAGGAACAAGAGTAGACCACCAGCACTATCATGTCTTGGTTTCCGCTCCGTTCTACCCAAATCTTCCCCTCGTTCTCACTGAATTCTTTACTGGCTGGAGGTATGCGGCGTCGCCGCGGTGATTTATAAACATACACATAATAAATGAAGCGGCCGCAGTTGAAGCTGTGATGAATGAAGCGTTAACTCGCTGCTGGGATGCGGCGGTGATTTAAAGGCGCTGACGTTTATGGCGTGCGGCTCCATTATTCAGAGTGACTGTCTGTGTGCCGAGTGACGTTTTACAGCACGGGTGTCCAACTCAAGGCCCAGGGGCAAGATCTGGCCCGTCACATCATTGTATGTGGTCTGCGGAAAGCCTAGAAAAAAATGTGTCAAGAAAGTATCTTATATTTTCTCACCTGATGTATTTCTTTTTTTCCACATTGACAGAATACAATACTGCATGAAATTGCATACCTTGTTAAACTTTAATAGTACCCAATATTACAACAAGTATTTTACTATAATACAACATTTTTTGTCAAAATAAAAATAAATACTTAAATATCTGTTTGACTTATTATTTCAAAGCAAGTTATCCACCGTACACTGTAAGAATGACAATAGGTTTTACCCTAAATTGTACTTTTATTTTTACAGCATTTTACTGTAAATTGAAAAAAATACCACTGTTTTTTATGGTAAAATTCTACAGTTGTTTATTGAGGTTAATTTATCTTTATTAAAAAAGTGTGTTTTTATTGACACTGACTTTATGTAACTGAATATTTGGAACTTATTTTTTAACATCAAATTATGCTGACAATTTAATTGAAAAACAATTCAGTGTTTTAAAATTTGGTGTATAACAATTCAGTTAACTGCCTTTTTTATGCTGTTTTACACGATCTGTGTCAGGTGACTTCAAACTTGACACCTTATTGGCTGGTTCGATTCAGGATCGATTGCTTCAGTCTTAATTTATCTAAAGTGAGGCTTGCTTTTTAAAGCAGCACATTTTTCAACACTGAATTTTTATACTCTGAATTATTTTACACTTCATTTTTTTTCACTGAATTTTTATACACTGAGTTTTTAAACACTGAATTTTTATACAGTGATTTTTTTATACACTGAAATTTAATACACAGAATTTTTATTTACTGAAATTTTACAGTAAAATTCTGGTGATTAATCTGCCAATTCTTTACGGGGAAAAAAACAATGTTACTGTTTTTCAATTTACTGGAACATGTTAAAAAAAACAGAAAAATTCTGGTGAGTGAGTTGCCAGTTTTTTAACTGTGAAATCTATCTGTATATATATATATATATATATATATATATATATATATATACCATGGAAAAATGTTTTATGTATATATTTGTATATATATGTGTGTGTATATATATATATATATATATATATATATATATATATATATATATATATATATATATATATATATATATATATATATATATATATATATATATATATATATATATACCATGGAAAAATGTTTTATGTATATATTTGTATATATATGTGTGTGTGTGTATATATATATATATATATATATATATATATATATATATATATATATATATATATATATATATATATATATATATATATATATATATATATATATATATATGTGTGTATATATATATGTATATGTATATATAAATACTGCGATATGGCCCTTGATGAAAACATACAAAACCCAAAACCAGTGAAGTTGGCACGTTGTGTAAATGGTAAATAAAAACAGAATACAATGATTTGCTAATACTTTTCAACTTATATTCAATTGAATAGACTGCAAAGACAAGATATTTAATGTTCAAACTGAGAAACTTAATTTTTTTTTCAAATAATCATTAACTTAGAATTTAATAGCAGCAACACATTGCAAAAAAGTTGGCACAGGGGCATTTTTACCACTGTGTTACATGGCCTTTCCTTTTAACAACACTCAGTAAACGTTTGGGAACTGAGGAAAACAATTTTTGAATCTTTTCTGGTGGAATTCTTTCCCATTCTTGCTTGATGTACAGCTTAAGTTGTTCAACAGTCCGGGGGTCTCCGTTGTGGTATTTTAGGCTTCATGTGGGCTCTGTACCGAGGATGTCGTTGTGGCTTGTACAGCCCTTTGAGACACTTGTGATTTAGGGCTATATAAATAAACATTGATTGATTGATTGATAATGCGCCATACATTTACAATGGGAGACAGGTCTGGACTACAGACAGGCCAGTCTAGTACCCGCACTCTTTTACTATGAAGCCACGTTGATGTAACACGTGGCTTGGCATTGTCTTGCTGAAATAAGCAGGGGCGTCCATGGTAACGTTGCTTGGATGGCAACATATGTTGCTCCAAAACCTGTATGTACCTTTCAGCATTAATGGCGCCTTCACAGATGTGTAAGTTACCCATGTCTTGGCATGGGTAACTTATTACTTTTTCATCATGACAGGACCCCATTTTTATGACTTGATGGGGTCCCCATTTTGAAAATTCCTAAAGCCAACACTGATGGAGTATTGGTGCGTGCAAAACAGCAGCAAGCGTCTGTGGCCTGCGGGCCGGTTCTAATACTAATCAAACATGCCGCTCAGTGGCCTTGTGGAGTGTCCGCCCTGAGATCGGTAGGTCGTGAGTTCGAACCCCGGCCGACTCATACCAAAGACTATAAAAATGGGAGCCATTACCTCCCTGCTTGGCACTCAGCATCAAGGGTTGGAATTGGGGGTTAAATCACCAAAAATGATTCCCGAGCGTGGCCACCACTGCTGCTCACTGCTCCCCTCGCCTCCCATGGGGTGAACAAGGGGATGGGTCAAATGTAGAGGACACATTTCACCACACCTAGTGTGTGTGTGAAAATAATTGATACTTTAACTTAATATTAGAGATGTCCGATAATATCTGCCGATATTATCGTCCTGTAAATGCTTTAAAATGTAATATCGGAAAATATCGTTATCGGTTTCAAAAAGTAAAATGTATGACTTTTTAAAACGCCGCTGTGTACACGGACGTAGGGAGAAGTACAGAGCGCCAATAAACCTTAAAGGCACTGCCTTTGCGTGCCGGCCCAATCACATAATATCTACGGCTTTTCACACACACAAGTGAATGCAACGCATACTTGGTCAACAGCCATACAGGTCACACTGAGGGTGGCCGTATAAACAACTTTAACACTGTTACAAATATGCGCCACACTGTGAACCCACACCAAACAAGAATGACAAACACATTTCGGGAGAACATCCGCACCGTAACACAACATAAACACAACAGAACAAAATACCCAGAACCCCTTGCAGCACTAACTCTTCCGGGACGCTACAATATACACCCCCCGCTACCTCCTAACCAAAACCCCCCCACACCTCAACCCCCCACCACCCCCACCCCGCCCCCAACCCCGCCTACCTCAACCTCCTCATGCTCTCTCAGGGAGAGCATGTCCCAAATTCCAAGCTGCTGTTTTGAGGCATGTTAAAAAAAATAATGCACTTTGTGACTTCAATAATAAATATGGCAGTGCCATGTTGGCATTTTTTTCCCTAACTTGAGTTGATTTATTTTGGAAAACCTTGTTATATTATTTAATGCATCCAGCGGGGCATCACAACAAAATTAAGCATAATAATTTGTTAATTCCACGTCTGTATATATCGGTATCGGTTGATATCGGAATCGATAATTAAGAGTTGGACAATATCGGAATATCGGATATCGGCAAAAAAGCCATTATCGGACATCTCTACTTAATATCATAGATAATTCCTTGACTTTGACACAACTGATCTACATCAACAATGTGATTTGCGTAAATAGCTGGACAGGACAAAAAATGTTCAGACCTCCGTTTTACAGGAAGGCTAAAAAGCTAAGCTCGCGGCCGTTTTTCCGCGACCCGGTCTCATGGTGCTAGGTGTGGACGGGAGACTTCCTGGAAATGAAAGCGCCTTCCCTCAACAACACATATGAGAATGCGGTTTAATGGCGTGGAAAACAGCTGCTTATTTAGTCATGACATGGCTGCGCCGCTCCTCTAACGTATTGTCTCGTTTCACGCATAAATTATCAACCTTTCATTGCCGCCAACTCTGCTTATTGTTTTTTTTTTGGAGCTGAAAAAAAAAAAAAAAAGCCTTCCGTTCGCCACCGACGCGGTAGCAGATCGTAATCCACGGCCGGAACGTCCATCCGCCGGAGATAATAGATGACACTGATGGGAAGGTGTCCCCGAGCACTCGTTTGGAGTCTTCCTGCCCATTCACTGATACCCTTCATATTTAATTCCCCTCCTATCGGCAGGAAAACAGACACTTTAAGTCCGCCGAGAGGGAGCACATTTACAATAAAAGGCCAGCTGAATGCTGGGCTCACGTTTCCTTCCAACGGCGGACAGGACATAAACCTCCCAGCCAGACCTCATTTTCTCGGCGCCGGCTCCCAAAACGCTGCCACGAAAAAATCAATACGAGCTGCACAACAATCCTCTTAACTTTGCAGGCACTTGTGAAAACGTCTTTGTCTGCAGGACGGGAGATTCAGTTCTTTGTTTTCGAAGCACTTGTTGCGAAATTCGGCGTCCGGTTTCCCCTTTCGGCATCGCATCGATCGCCCGCGCCGCTCTGATCGAGTTAGCGCGGGGGAGATTAGCGCGTAGCATGTAGCGCCCGGGCCGCGGTAAGTAAACATGGCCGCGTCGTGATTCACGCCGTCAATAAAGCAGTTTGGCTTATCGCATCAGTCCGCTTGCCTGGGCTCGACTGTCACAACACAGCACGCTCTCTCACGGGGGAGCGCCTGGCGGCGAAAAAGGATGGCTTAGTGCATTATGGGTAATAAAGTCTGACGCACGGGCAAAGGAAACAGGCCTATCTGTGCTCCGTGCTGATGCCTCATTTTCCAGTCATTTCACTGTAAGGATCCAAACTTGAGGCCTTTCATATACAAACCCCGTTTCCATATGAGTTGGGAAATTGTGTTGGATGTAAATATAAACAGAATACAATGATTTGCAAATCCTTTTCAAGCCATATTCTATTGAATGCACTACAAAGACAACATATTTGATGTTCAAACTCATAAACTTTTTTTTTTTTTTGCAAATAATAATTAACTTAGAATTTCATGGCTGCAACATGTGCCAAAGTGGTTGGGAAAGGGCATGTTCACCACTGTGTTACATGGCCTTTCCTTTTAACAACACTCAGTAAAGGTTTGGGAACTGAGGAGACATTTTTGAAGCTTCTCAGGTGGAATTCTTTCCCATTCTTGCTTGATGTACAGCTTAAGTTGTTCAACAGTCCGGGGGTCTCCCTTGTGCTATTTTAGGCTTCATAATGTGCCACACATTTTCAATGGGAGACAGGTCTGGACTACAGGCAGGCCAGTCTAGTACCCGCACTCTTTTACTATGAAGCCACGTGGATGTAACACGTGGCTTGGCATTGTCTTGCTGAAATAAGCAGGGGCGTCCATGGTAACGTTGCTTGGATGGCAACATATGTTGCTCCAAAAGCTGTATGTACCTTTCAGCATTAATGGTGCCTTCACAGATGTGTAAGTTACCCATGTCTTGGGCACTAATACACCCCCATACCATCACACATGCTGGCTTTTCAACTTTGCGCCTATAACAATCCGGATGGTTCTTTTCCTCTTTGGTCCGGAGGACACGACGTCCACAGTTTCCAAAAACAATTTGAAATGTGGACTCGTCAGACCACAGAACACTTTTCCACTTTGTATCAGTCCATCTTAGATGAGCTCAGGCCCAGCGAAGCCGACGGCGTTTCTGGGTGTTGTTGATAAACGGTTTTCGCCTTGCATAGGAGAGTTTTAACTTGCACTTACAGATGTAGCGACCAACTGTAGTTACTGACAGTGGGTTTCTGAAGTGTTCCTGAGCCCATGTGGTGATATCCTTTACACACTGATGTCACTTGTTGATGCAGTACAGCCTGAGGGATTGAAGGTCACGTGCTTAGCTGCTTACGTGCAGTGATTTCTCCAGATTCTCTGAACCCTTTGATGATATTACGGAGCGTAGATGGTGAAATCCCTAGCTGGTTGAGAAAGGTTTTTCTTAAACTGTTCAACAATTTGCTCACGCATTTGTTGACAAAGTGGTGACCCTCGCCCCATCCTTGTTTGTGAATGACTGAGCATTTCATGGAATCTACTTTTATACCCAATCATGGCACCCACCTGTTCCCAATTAGCCTGTTCACCTGTGGGATGTTCCAAATAAGTGTTTGATGAGCATTCCTCAACTTTATCAGTATTTATTGCCACCTTTCCCAACTTCTTTGTCACGTGTTGCTGCCATCAAATTCTAAAGTTAATGATTATTTGCACAAAAAAAAATGTTTATGAGTTTGAACATCAAATATGTTGTCTTTGTAGCATATTCAACTGAATATGGCTTGAAAATGATTTGCAAATCATTGTATTCCGTTTATATTTACATCTAACACAATTTCCCAACTCATATGAAAACGGGGTTTGTATTCTCAGCAGAATATTTGACTTTTGACAATTCATACGCTAAATCACAGATGTCAAAATCAATAGTCCGCATATGAAATATGACACCATGAAAATCAGTGTGCGTTTGGCATGCATTGTGAACGCCCAAACTCACTGTAGCGTAAGCGCAATAAAGGGGAATTGCACTTGTTTTATTTTATTTTGCCTATCATTCACAATCATTATGAGAGACAAGAACTCATGTCCTTTTTTTTTTTTTTTTTTAATTTCAAAGATGATGAAAAACTGCTTGAAAGATGCGACAAACCTTCAAAGCCCTCTAAAACAACTTCAAAACCCTCCAATAACATTTTGTATCTACAATGCAAATGTATATATATGTATATATATATATATATATATATATATATATATATATATATATATATATATATATATATATATATATATATATATATATATATATATATATATATATATATATATATATATATATATATATATATATATATATATATATATATTAGGGCTGTGAATCTTTGGGTGTCCCAAGATTCGATTCAATATCGATTCTTGGGGTCCCGATTCGATTCAAAATCGATTTTTTTTTTTCAATTCAACACGATTCTCGATTCAAAAACGATTTTTTCCCGATTCAAAAGGATTCTCTATTTATTCAATACATAGATTTCAGCAGGATCTACCCCAGTCTGCTGACATGCAAGCAGAGTAGTAGATTTTTGTAAAAAGCTTTTATAATTGTAAAGGACAATGTTTTATCAACTGATTGCAATAATGTACATTTGTTTGAACTATTTAATGAACCAAAAATATGACTTATTTTATCTTTGTGAAAATATTGGACACAGTGTGTTGTCAAGCTTATGAGATGCGATGCAAGTGTAAGCCACTGTCACACTATTGTTCATTTATTTTTATTTTTTATAAATGTCTAATGATAATGTCAATGAGGGATTTTTAATCACTGCTATGTTGAAATTGTAACTAATATTGATACTGTTGTTGATAATATTCGTGTTTGTGTCTCCTCTCAATTGCTCTGTTTATTGCAGTCCTGAGTGTTGCTGGGTCGGGTTTGGTTTTGGAATTGGATTGCATTGTTATGGTATTGCTGTGTATTGTTTTGTTGGATTGATTAATTTAAAAAAATAAAATAAAATAAAATAAAATAATTAACAAATAAATTTGAAAAAAAAAAGATAGATTTTTTAAAAATGAGAATCGATTCTGAATCGCACAACGTGAGAATCGCGATTCGAATCGATATATATATATATATATATATATATATATATATATATATATATATATATATATATATATATATATATATATATATATATATATATATATATATATATACATAATGTTATAACAGACATGTTCATAACAATATGTAATATGTTCAATATTTACCGTATTTTTATCATTTTAATCTTTTCCGGGACTGACTTCCTCTGTGCATTTATTTCTGTTTCCGTAGCAGCGCACTTCCGACTTCTGGCAACAAATGTGTTGCTAATTCCGGAATCAAACACAAGTGTGTTGTAATCATGGTAGACTTGGTAACAGACAGCGAAGATGACTACTATACAAATGAGGATTCACAATCGTATATTTTTGAAGCTGAATATACTGCTGCTTATAAAAGCGAGCACAAAGGAAGAGTGAGACGTTGGAGGAGACGGAAGCCGGGAGAGGGGGACACTATAAATATGGAACTTGGAGACAAGCTATTTGGACATAAATAGAGTGATTACCCAAATAATTAGGAAAAAACGGCCTCGGCCTGCTGGAACAAACACACAACTGTCCAACGAGTGAGTCACTTTGATATCGATCATGATACACGCAGCACGTCATGCATGTTATTACAAATACAGTACATATGCTGTCTGGCTAGCTGTGTACAAACAAAACATGAAATAATACTTTACAGATACTGCAATATGATTGTTCATGTTTTTACTCAGTACAGATTGCTGTCTTATCACATTGTGGTGTGCATTACAAACTCAAACGCGTTTCATGCTGACGTAGAAGCTAGCTTATCTCTTTCCATAGTTAGCTTTTACGGCATACAGCAAAGCATGCTGATGTGTTACTACGCTACAAAAATAGTTCCTCAGTGTTTGCTCTTACAATAACAATGTTGCTACAGCTTGGTTATTATACAGGTTAGTAAATGAAGTATTGTTTTTGAATGCATTTTTAAAGTGATTTAGAAGTTAAATTGATTGCTTTAAACAATCTAATTTCACTGACAACCTGGTCTGGTGAAGATAAGGTCATTTAAAAAATAAAAATAAAAGATAAATAAATAAAAAACATTTTCTTGAATAAAAAATAAAGTAAAACAATATAAAAACAATACCGTATTTTTCAGAGTATAAGTTGCTCCGGAGTATAAGTCGCACCTGCCGAAAATGCATAATAAAGAAGGGGAAAAACATATATAAGTCGCACTGGAGTATAAGTCGCATTTTTTGGGGAAATGTATTTGATAAAACCCAACACCAAGAATAGACATTTGAAAGGCAATTTAAAATAAATAAAGAATAGTGAACGACAGGCTGAATAAGTGTACGTTATATAGGGTTGGGTATCGAGTATCGATTGGAACCGGGACTAACTTTCCGATTCTCCCGGAATTGTTCAAAAGTTTAAATTTCGATTCCTATTTTCGATACCAGTCCGCCGACCGGAAAAAAATATGTCCGCCGAACCGGAAGAAGAAGACGCTGAACACCAACGAAGAAGCGCCCACCGCCGGAAGTGTTAGCATAGCCGAGCGAGTCAGTCAAGCTCAAGCATGGATAGCGGGCGTCGGCGGTCGAAAGTGTGGCTTTACTTTACAAAAAAAAATGAAATAACCGCGAAATAACAGAGCTCCATGTCCATCAAGAAAGTGGAGAGAGAGCTGCAGATGTACCAGGACGTTCCACCGATACTTATGTCTGACGACCCTGCTGCATGGTGGTGGTCCGGTGGAACCAACAAAAGACTTATCCTTTGCTGTCATATCTCGCTTTCTCCTATTTATGCGTTCAAGCTTCTTCCACACCCAGCGAACATGTATTTTCCACAGCAGGAGACACTATCTGTCCAGAACGCTCACGCATCCTGCCTGAGAAGGCGGATATGGTCATTTTCCTAAACAAGAACTGTCTCTGATTTTATACTGTACCTGCTGCTAATCTGGACTGGCTTTTGCAAGTTGTTTCTTATTGTTTATTTGCTTTTCTGCACCAGGTTAGCCCATCAGTGGGAGCACGGTAACATTTTTAAGTACCTGCAGCATCATACACTTGTGTGTGTAAATGTGTTTTCATGAGGTTTCCTGCAGCATCATACACTTATGTGTAAATGTGTTTTCATGAGGTTTCCTGCAGCATCATACACTTGTGTGTAAATGTGTTTTCATGAGGTTTCCTGCAGCATCATACACTTATGTGTAAATGTGTTTTCATGAGGTTTCCTGCAGCATCATACACTTATGTGTAAATGTGTTTTCATGAGGTTTTCAAAAATAAAGCTCTCTTGAGGAAAGTGTACCCCTGGGAAAATGTATTCATAATTTATAATATTTATATTCAAGTTCATAGATTTGATATTTATATTCTAGTTGAAAACAGCCCTGTGAGGAATTTATAGTAAAGTTCATAAAAAGTTAATAGAATTAAAAATGATGGAGAATGTCAGACTTTCATTCAGAAAGACTGTAGGTTAGCTAGCTCATTTAAAATATCCTAAACTTTTATTTGACCCTGCCTCTTAAAAGAATTGGAATCGAGAATCGTCAGGAATCGGAATCGAAACAAAGAATCGGAATCGGAATCGGAATCGTTCGAATTCAAACGATACCCAACCCTAACGTTATATGAGGCATAAATAACCAACTGAGAACGTGCCTGGTATGTTAGCGTAACATATTATGGTAAGAGTCATTCAAATAACTATAACATATAGAACATGCTATACGTTTACCAAACAATCTGTCACTCCTAATCGCTAAATCCGATAAAATCTTATACGTCTAGTCTCTTACGTGAATGAGATAAATAATATTATTTGATATTTTACGGTAATGTGTTAATAATTTCACACATAAGTCGCTCCTGAGTATAAGTCGCACCCCCGGCCAAACTATGAAAAAAACTGCGACTTATAGTCCGAAAAATACGGTACATAAAAAATAGTAATTAATGAAAATGAGTAAAATTAACTGTTAAAGGTTAGTACGATTAGTGGACCAGCAGCACGCACAATCATGTGTGCTTCACGAACTGTATCCCTTGAAGACTGTATTGTTCTATATTGTAGGAACCGGAATAATAATAACAGAAAGAAACAACCCCTTTTGTGTGAATCAGTGTGAATGGGGGAGGGAGGTTTTTTGGGTTGGTGCACTAATTGTAAGTGTATCTTGTGTTATTTGTGTTGATTTAATAAAAAAATAAATAAAATTTAAAAAATAAAAATAAAAAAAATTAAAAAATGTATTGCTCCCATTAGCTGCATTGCTAACTAAGGAGCCAATTTGTACATGTTAAAAAGCAACAAAACCAAAAAAATGTTTTGTCTTCTTGTCTCTCATAACGATTGTAAACGATAGGCAATATTCCCCCCCAAAAAGTGCAGTTGCCCTTTAAAGAGAATACAAGTCTTCCAACAAAACTGAAAAATTACATTTTCGAAAATCGTTTTTTTGTGCGTTGGTTGGCAGGACGACATAATACGAGACAATTGGATCGTAGCATTTTTTTTTTGATTGAGAAAAATCGATGGGGAAACTATCCATATTTGTTTATTGCTTCCTGAGCAAGCACAATTCTACTATTTGCCGTCTGCCGTGTTTCTTGTAAAAAATCGCCGTGTAGTTTTTGATTCATCCCAATAAGTGATCCATCAACAATAGTGAGGAATAGCGGGATGTGTGTATTTTTTCCAGCCCACCTCTCGCCGCTTATTGCATTGTCAGCATCTTTATGCCACGCTGTAGTACATCACGATGACAGCAGGGACGTTTGGTCAACCACCCCCCCAACCCGCCCCACCTTCCACGGTGGCCCGATATGATCGACGAGATTCACCAAACGGAAGCAACCTCGCGCTGACCTCATCTGGTCGTGACACGACCCCTGCTCTACTCGCCCTTTGACCCCCGCTGCAGCCCAAATAGACAATCTTACACGTATTCTTAGTCCGTTGTGCTGAAGTCAGCAGAAGCTGAAAATGATCGAAAGCGCCACTCTACATAGCAACCATAGTTGGAATTGCCACAAAACACATTTAAAGATATTCAACACTCTACCGCCACCTGAAGTGGATAGTGCACCCCTCCAATTTGTCACGTTTCATGTGTCAGGTAAACCGTGATGAATGGGGCCATTTAAATCCCTTTCGTACTGTATATCAAATGACAAAAATACATCGTAAATTGTAATATTTGCGGCTAATTGGGGGAGATAGTGAGCTGAACAGATATTTCAGCGCCGCTGACGTCTCATTGTGATGCTGCTCGCCGTAGCGTCGCAGACAATAGAACAAGGAGCATAGATTCGCGGTGTGATTGATGGCGGACGTCTTTTTGTGGAGCGACGAAAATATGTACATCCATAAACATAACACACACACACACATGATCAGACACGTGTAACCACATCAAACCACTACAAAGTCCTAAAATACACTCTTGAGAGTGCTTGGTGTGTGTGTATGTTTGGTGGGGAAGGGGGCGGGGCTTACGATGGAGTCATTGTGTGTGTGTGTGTGTGTGTGTGTGTGTGTGTGTGTGTGTGTGTGTGTGTGTGTGTGTGTGTGTGTGTGTGTGTGTGTGTGTGTGTGTGTGTGTGTGTGTGTGTGTGTGTGTGTGTGTGTGTGTGTGTCTAAATGAGCTCCATGCAATATTAAAGAATGCGAAATTAAGTGAGGATGTGCTCGGAGCGTTATTAATGACCGCCCCACCCAGGGCACCATGGGAAATAAGCAGTCCGGGTGTTCCATGGCGGGCGCAGGCCACTGGATATTATCATCGTCCCTCAGCAGATCCATCAGTCGCTCTCCAGCGCGGTAATTCTCTTCTGGCCCCGCAGCCATTTGGAGGCAATCCCCGGCCCCATCCAGAAGAGCCATGTTGGACACATTGAATGTATCGCCATGGTGACCGCATCAAATAGAACAGTCCCGGACGACTAAATAACGTGCGGTTAGGAAACCCTGCTCTGTTTGGACCGCGTGGCTTCGACGTGAGGACGATACAGATGGTCGCCACCTGCTGGCGAGGAGGGTAGTTAAGTGTCACGCCCAGTGCTGTCACGCTGTACTGAACGCGTAAGGCGAACAAACAGTAACAACAATGGAAGACAAAAAGGGTTTTTTTTTTTTAAAAAAAGAAAAAAGAAGGGGTTACTTTTTGGCCTTTGTTGTATTGGCTCCTTTTTACTGGAGAGGAGACTGAGGGCCCCTGCAGCAAAGTGGAGACGAAGGCACAGCAAGAGCGCCATCTAACCCAGTGGTACAACGTGATCTGAGATGGGAATATACAGTATATAGACGACTGCAATAGGAGACCATCATTTCCTAAAGTGAAGAAATATTAGTTGAAAAGTACATAAATATAAGTTTTTTAATATGCTGATAGAGATAGCTAAAAAAAAACTATATATATATATATATATATATATATATATATATATATATATATATATATATATATATATATATATATATATATATATATATATATTTTTTTTTTTTTTTTTTTTTTTTTTTTTTTTTCCAATTCAACACGATTCTCGGTTCAAAAACGATTTTTTATTTTTATTTTTTTAAATGAAAACAATACACAACAATACCATAACAATGCAATACAATTTCAAAACCAAACCCGACCCAGCAATATTCAGAATAGCAATAAACAGAGCAATTGAGGAGACACAAACATGACACGGAACAATCTAAAAGTAGTGAGACAAAAATGAATATTATCAACAACAGTATCAATATTAGTAACAATTTCAACATAGCAGTGATTAAAAATCCCTCATTGATATTATCATTACAAACATTAATAAAAAAAAAAAATTACAAAAAATGAACAATAGTGTCACAGTGGCTTACACTTGCATCGCATCTCATAAACTAAATGTCTAATGATAATGTCAATGAGGGATTTTTAATCACTGCTATGTTGAAATTGTAACTAATATTGATACTGTTGTTGATAATATTCATTTTTGTTTCACTACTTTTGGTTTGTTCTGTGTCGTGTTTGTGTCTCCTCTCAATTGCTCTGTTTATTGCAGTTCTGAGTGTTGCTGGGTCAGGTTTGGTTTTGGAATTGGATTGCATTGTTATGGTATTGCTGTGTATTGTTTTGTTGGATTTATTCATTAAAAAAAATAAAATAAAAAAAATTGTAATAAAAAAAATAAAAAAATCGATTTTTTAAAAACGAGAATCGATTCTGAATCACACAACGTAAGAATCGCGATTCGAAATTGAATCGATTTTTTCCCACACCCCTAATATATATATATATATATATATATATATATATATATATATATATATATATATATATATATAATAGAGATGTCCGATAGTATTGGCCTGACGATATTATCGGCCGATAAATGCTTTAAAATGTAATATCGGAAATTATCGGGATCGGTTTCAAAAAGTAAAATTAATTACTTTTTAAAACGCCGCTGTACGAAGCGGTAAATATCCGGTAAAACACGGACATAGGGCATACTTGCCAACCCTCTCGATTTTCCCGGGGGACTCCCGAATTTCAGTGCCCCTCCCGAAAGTCCCCCGGGGCAACCATTCTCCTGAATTTCTCCCGAATTCCACCCGGACAACAATATTGGGGGCGTGCCTTAAAGGCACTGCCTTTAACGTCCTCTACAACTTGTCGTCACGTACGCTTTTCCTCCATACAAACAGCGTGCCGGCCCAGTCACATTATATACACACACAAGCGAATGCAAGGCATACTTGGTCAACAGCCATACAGGTCACACTGAGGGTGACCATATAAACAACTTCAACACGGTTACAAATATGCGCCACACTGTGAACCCACACCAAACAAGAATGACAAACACATTTCGGGAGAACATCCGCACCGTAACACAACATAAACACAACAGAACAAATACCCAGAACCCCTTGCAGCACTAACTCTTCCGGGACGCTACAATATACACCCCCCGTTAACCCCTACCGCCCCACCTCAACCTCCTCATGCTCTCTCAGGGGAGAGCATGTCCCAAATTCCAAGCTGCTGTTTTGAGGCATGTTAAAAAAAAGAATGCACTTTGTGACTTCAATAATAAATATGGCAGTGCCATGTTGGCATTTTTTTCCATAACTTGAGTTGATTTATTTTGTAAAACCTTGTTACATTGTTTAATGCATCCAGCGGGGCATCACAACGAAATTAGGCATAATAATGTGTTAATTCCACGACTGTATATATCGGTATCGGTTGATATCAGAATCTGTAATTAAGAGTTGGACAAAATCGGAATTCGGCAAAAAAGCCATTATCGGACATCTCTAGTTAAAAAAATTGGGTCGGGGGCTGGATGAAAGCGTGCGCACTCGCTGCGTTGTTCGCCCGGCGCGAGCGCGATGTTATCGATGGGAAAATGCATTTTTAGACAATATTATTTGTGGTTAGGAGACACTGAGAGTAACAAGCAGTAGAGAATGGTTTGGAAAGGACAGATAAAATAATAATAAAGAAAAAAAATATTTATATATTTTTTTGTAGTGAATTACATTTATATAGCGCTTTTCTCTAGTGACTCAAAGCGCTTTTTACATAGTGAAACCCAATAACTAAGTTCCATTTAAACCAGTGTGGGTGGCACTGGGAGAAGGTGGGTAAAGTGTCTTGCCCAAGGACACAACAGCAGTGACTAGGATGGCGGAAGCGGGGATCGAACCTGGAACCCTCAAGTTGCTGGCACGGCCGCTCTATCAACCGAGCTATACCGCCCCCAAAAAAACGTGGGACTTCTTGCGGGACGGATTTTGGATGCTGGCCTTGTCCGGCCCGCGGGTTGTAGTTTGGGGACCCGTGATTTAGACATTTTATGGTTAAAAATGCAAAATTTAGGCCCAAAATACATGAAAAAAATGTGCAATAAAGCCGCAAACTTTGAATGGCGATGTGGCGAGGAACGACTACATTTGCAAAATCCCATGTGAATATAGCGAGAATACGTAATTAGCGTAAAAGGGAGGGGCTTCACATCCAAGGTGAAAATGAATCCATCAGATGGTTGGATCCTTTACCGGAAATTTCAATGCCTTATTTGGAGTGGCAACAAATGATAAATACATTCATAAATAAATATCCCAGTAGAGTGACCGTGTCCTCGCTCTCAGGCAGCAACAACAAAGTCGTTGGCTTCAATTAAGCGCTCTAACGAGCCGAGGTGAAGGTGGGGGGCGGGCTCTCACGGGCTGAGCTTGCAATTAGCGATCGGGATGAAGACGTGTTGTCTTCAAGTCCACGCGCCGAACTACACCGGGTGCAAGATGGAGGCATGAATGAACAGTGAGGAAGACGAAGTGGGGAGGAAGAGCGAGCGGTGCTTCCGTTTTATGAGACCATTCCAGAAGATGAGCAACATCAATCTTTACTCGGCCACTGGGGGGAAGGCCCGGCTGCTGGCATCACAAACACACAAGAGCCACACAATAGAAGAGAATGTTGTTGAAAATGATTGTCACACACACACACACACACACACACACACACACACACACACACACACACACACACACACACACACACACACACACACACTAGGTGTGGCGAAATTATTCTCTGCATTTGACCCATCACCCTTGATCACCCCCTGGGAGGTGAGGGGAGCAGTGAGCAGCAGGGGTGGCCGCGCCCGGGAATCATTTTTGGTGATCGGTGGCCTAGTTGTTAGAGTTCAAACCCCAGCCGAGTCATACCAAAGACTATAAAAATGGGAGCCATTACCTCCCTGCTTGGCACTCAGCATCAAGGGTTGGAATTGGGGGCTAAAATCACCAAAAATGAGTCCCGGGCACGGCCACCGCTGCTGCTCACTGCTCCCCTCACCTCCCAGGGGGTGATCAAGGGTGATGGGTCAAATGCAGAGGATAATTTCGCCACACCTAGTGTGTGTGTGTGTGTGTGTGTGACAATCATTGGTACTTTTAGAATGTTGTTGAAACCCTGCCTGCTCACAGAGAAATAACACTGCCATGTGCAAGCCAGGCCACTAGTTGGCGATGTCCCTTTGTAAAAAAGTGCATTTATTACTGATATGTTTTATTTTGACAAGTAATGCAAAGCAGACATCCGGTTTCGTAGCACAAGTAGTCATTATGAGCAATATTTACAGTCCTTGTGGTCAACTGTGATCTTAATATATTATTGTTTTTAATATGTCTTTGCACCAATAAATGTGATTTTGTTCTTATAACACTACGTAAGTTGTGTGGTTCTCTGTCCTCTGTTGTCCTCTGTGTTTTTAAAAAAAAATGTTAATTTCTATTTACTGTTTTAATTGGTTTTACCCATTAAAATCGTTTTTAATAATTTATTTTTATATTGTTTTTATATTTATTTATTTTTTTGTTTTTATTCAGTCATTGGTGGAGCTGAGGATAATATTTGAATATTGTTTTTAATATTGTTGTCCAGCACTTTGGAAACATTGTTGTTGTTTAAATGTGCTATATAAATAAAGTGGATTGGATTGAATTAGATTATAAAAATGTTTGCTGAGTATTAATAATACTAATATTCAAAATGCTTTACAGATTTGTGAAATTACAAAAAATAGTGGATAAAATCTTTAAAAAAAATTAAATTCTTATACAAAATAATCATGGATTAATCTAGTGTAAATAAGCCGCTACTTTTTTCCTGAGCTTTGAACCCTGCGGCTTATAAAACGGTGCGGCGGATTTATGGATTTTTCTTTGCTGACGGCCATAATGCAAATAGATTTGAGGGGAAAAAACAAAGCAGTGTCATGATCTGTGGTCTGGATCATGTTTGTGTTATTTTCTGTTAGTTTTAAGATTCCATAGTTCCTGTTTTTATGCACCCATGTTTGTTGTAGACTTGTGATTTTCACCTGCCTCTTGCATTCGGGACAACAAGCAGACACTGAAAGGGTATCTCATTGTTTGTGCTACGGCACCATCTTTTGTACGAGTTCGCTCGTTTGGACTCAGCTTTCAACCGGAAGTACAAGTGCCGTCCCGTCTTTTCGACGTCCATAGCGTTTCCACTCGTATGGATTCTTCATCCATCACTCCAGCAAGTTTTGAAAGTTTTACAATATAACTAAAACAATTCTTGCTTACTAAACCATCTCGTGTGATGTCCTTAGGAGTGTTTTCATGAGAGATGTCCGATAATATCGGACTGCCGATATTATCGGCCGATAAATGCTTTAAAACGTAATATCGGAAATTATCGGTATCGGTTTCAAAAAGTAAAATTTATAACTTTTTAAAACACCGCTGTACGGAGTGGTACACGGACGTAGGGAGAAGTACAGAACAGTTGCGTCTCCCAGTCATACTTGCCAACCCTCCCGATTTTTCCGGGAGACTACCGAATTTCAGTGCCCCTCCCGAAAATCTCCCGGGGCAACCATTCTCCCGAATTTCTCTCGATTTCCACCCAGACAACAATATTGGGGGCGTGCCTTAAAGGCACTGCCTTTGCGTGCCGGCCCAATCACACAATATCTACGGCTTTTCATACACACAAATTAATGCAATGCATACTTGGTCAACAGCCATACAGGTCACACTGAGGGTGGACGTATAAACAACTTTCACACTGTTACAAATACGCGCCACACTGTGAACCCACACCAAACAAGAATGACAAACACATTTCGGGAGAACATCCGCACCGTAACACAACATAAACACAACAGAACAAACACCCAGAACCCCTTGCAGCACTAACTCTTACACACATATACACCCCCCCCCCCCGCTACCCCCCACCCCTGCCCACCTCAACCTCCTCATGCTCTCTCAGGGAGAGCATGTCCCAAATTCCAAGCTGCTGTTTTGAGGAACGCTAAAAAAAATAAGGCACTTTGTGACTTCAATAATAAATATGGCAGTGCCATGCTGGCATTTTTTTCCATAACTTGAGTTGATTTATTTTGGAAAACCTTGTTACATTGTTTAATGCATCCAGCGGGGCATCACAACAAAATTAGGCATAATAATGTGTTAATTCCACGACTGTATATATCGGTATCGGTTGATATCGGAATCGATAATTAAGAGTTGGACAATATCGGAATATCGGCAAAAAAGCCATTATCGGACATCTCTAGTTTTCATGCATATTTGTACGTGCTATCGTAATGTAATGAACCTTCTAAAGGCCGAGATCTTATCCAAAAAGTTTTTTTTCAGAGTGCTGTCACAAGACTTTTTTTTTTTTATCCGATTGATCACATTTTTTTATTTGAATTAATCACAATTAATCATCATTTGCTACAAAACTGTTGCTTAACTTATCTGTGTTTTTTCTGTATTATCTGTGGTTGTTTGTCGTCATGCTCGCTATACAGTAAGGGTCATTTTGGTGGTTGGGTGCCATTGTAGGGGGATTTGGGCCGGTTCCATTTTGTTCTTAGCTTTTTTTTTTTGTGTAATGTTAAAAAAAAAATGTCACAAGCTAAAAAGTGGGATACACGGATACTGATATCCATGTCCAAATGGAAACATCAACAATATCAACAATGTAAAACATTTTTCAAAAGTCCAATTCGAAACCTGTTTTTGAATGTTTTTACCCTCAAGAATGCTGTAATAAGGCAAACAATTATCCGAAACAATGCAGCTCACATTCAAAAATGTGCCGACGTTGCCGGTGTCGAGCCTTCTGCTGCATTTATAATAATTTTTTGTCACTTCTCGAGTTCTACAGGCATTTTCAGCTGACAGCGATGTGGTCACACATGTTTCGGTGCATGCACGCAGATACTGTTTCCCAAATATGTGCGTGGTGGACAAAAGAAGGGACGCCTAATGACACCGGTCTCACGCGCTGAGACGCAGAAAAAAATACATTTCAAAAAAAATAATAATTTTAAGAGCTGAAACTAACTGCTGCCAGCTTTAATGTGCGTTCAGGGGTAATGGCTTCATGGAAATGTAATAATAAACAGCAGGACTTGGACTCGGGACACTGGGGTGAGTGTCTTGTGTGGTTTTTGTGTCGGCACCAAAAGCGCTTTGGTCATTAATAACATAAACATGTTGTGCCACTCAACACACACACACACACACACACACACACACACACACACACACACACACACACACACACACACACACACACACACACACACACACACACACACACATGTATATATATATATATATGACATCACATGGACAAAGATAAGACCTTCTGGAGGAAAGTTTTGTAGTCAGATGAAACAAAAATTGAGCTGTTAGACCACAATACCCAGCAATATGTTTGGAGGAGAAAAGGTGAGGCCTTTAATCCCAGGAACACCACACCTACCGTCAAGCATAGTGGTGGTAGTATTATGCCCTGGGCCTGTTTTGCTGCCAATGGAACTGGTGCTTTACAGAGAGTAAATGGGACAAGGAAAAAGGAGGATTACCTCCAAATTCTTCAGGACAACCTAAAATCCTCAGCCCGGAGGTTGGGTCTTAGGCGCAGTTGGGTGTTCCAACAGGACAATGACCCCAAACATCATACTTGCCAACCTTGAGACCTCCAATATCAGGAGGTGGGGGGGGCGTGTTTGGGGCAGGGGCGTGGTTGGGGCGTGGCTAAGGGCGTGGTTAAGAGGAGAGTATATTTACAGCTAGAATTCACCAAATCAAGTATTTCATATATACACTACCGTTCAAAAGTTTGGGGTCACATTGAAATGTCCTTATTTTTGAAGGAAAAGCACTGTACTTTTCAATGAAGGTAACTTTAAACTAGTCTTAACTTTAAATAAATACACTCTATACATTGCTAATGTGGTAAATGACTATTCTAGCTGCAAATGTCTGATTTTTGGTGCAATATCTACATAGGTGTATAGAGGCCCATTTCCAGCAACTATCACTCCAGTGTTCTAATGGTACAATGTGTTTGCTCATTGGCTCAGAAGGCTAATTGATGATTAGAAAACCCTTGTGCAATCATGTTCACACATCTGAAAACAGTTTAGCTCGTTACAGAAGCTACAAAACTGACCTTCCTTTGAGGAAATTGAGTTTCTGGAGCATCACATTTGTGGGGTCAATTAAACGCTCAAAATGGCCAGAAAAAGAGAACTTTCACCTGAAACTCGACAGTCTATTCTTGTTCTTAGAAATGAAGGCTATTCCACAAAATTGTTTGGGTGACCCCAAACTTTTGAACGGTAGTGTATATATAGAGGGAGTTAGGTTGATATCTTTCAAAGAGTGTCTTGCTTTGCAAAGCAAAACAATATTTTTGTGCGTTTGTGTGTCTGAAATTGTGCTGCGTCAGCACAGAACACATGTGCCCAGAGGCGATTAACACAATTAAAAGCAGACATTTGCTGAAGTACTAAACAGAAAAGAGTTTCTGATGTGTGTGTGTGTGTGTGTGTGTGTGTGTGTGTGTGTGTGTGTGTGTGTGTGTGTGTGTGTGTGTGTGTGTGTGTGTGTGTGTGTGTGTGTGCTGAAGGTGGAAGTGGTGTGCTGCGCAGAGGGCAGAGCCACAACAGGACAAACTAGAAAATGTTTTGAATTATACATTCCTGCCATGAGTGACAAATTGCGAGAGGGATTCGTCATAAATCACCGGCGGGCCAGCAGAAGTGCTTGGTCTGCAGCGGCAGGCTGGAATTTAGTGCTCTTGCTTCGTCTGCAGCCTTTCTCATTTTTGTCTTCTTCTTGTTTTTGTTGTTGTTGGAATCCTAGCGCTCGTCTGCGACGTGAACTACTAGACAGCTGCCTGCAGTGCGCATACATTCATGTGATGGCACTTCATTCAGTGAGCTGCAAAGTTATTGTCGTGTACTTTGAGGTTTCCTTCTTCTTGTCCTTATTTTAGAGCCATCCTTCCATTCATCCACACATTCATCCATCCATTCATGGATCATTCACCAGCTCGCCATCAAACATTCATCTGTCAACCGTGCATCAATCAAAAATCCATCCAATCATCTGCCACCCATTATTTTGTTATCGATCCATTATTTGATCAATTAATGACCTCTATCAGTTAATCATCGGACAATCAACTGATCCACTCGCCAATCAATAAGTCCTTCTTCCATTAATTACATCATTAAAGGCCTACTGAAAGCCACTACTAGCGACCACGCAGTCTGATAGTTTATATATCAATGATGAAATCTTAACATTGCAACACATGCCAATACGGCCGGGTTAACTTGTAAAGTGCAATTTTAAATTTCCTGCGAAATATCCTGCTGAAAACGTCTCGGTATGATGACGTTTGCACGTCACGGATTGTAGCGGACATATTGGGACACCATTGTGGCCAGCTATTAAGTCGTCTGTTTTCATCGCAAAATTCCACAGTATTTGTTTAATGAACAATGGAGACTGCAAAGAAGAAAGCTGTAGGTGGGAAGCGGTGTATTAGCGGCCGGCTGCAGCAACACAACCAGGAGGACTTTGAGTTGGATAGCAGACGCGCTACCGTGAGTACGCAGCTTTGGCTTCCAAACATTTGATCGCTTGCCCGTCCGTGCGTGCCGCTATGTGCATGTCACGTACGTAACTTTGGGGAAATATATGTGCTGTATGAACTTTACGGAGGTGAACGGTACTTTGGGCTGTGGGATTGAGTGTGTTGTGCGGGTGTTTGAGTTGTATTGGTGGGTTATATGGATGGGAGGGGGGAGGTGTTTTATATGTGGCATATTAAATATAAGCCTGGTTGTGTTGTGGCTAATAGAGTATATCTATGTCTTGTGTTTATTTACTGTTTTAGTCATTCCCAGCTGAATATCAGGTCCCACCCGCCTCTCACAGCATCTTCCCTATCTGAATCGCTTCCACTGCCCTCTAATCCTTCACTCTCACTTTCCTCATCCACGAATCTTTCATCCTCGCTCAAATTAATGGGGTAATCGTCGCTTTCTCGGTCCGAATCGCTCTCGCTGCTGGTGGCCATGATTGTAAACAATGTGCAGATGTGAGGCGCTCCACAACCTGTGACGTCACGCTACTTCCGGTACAGGCAGCCATTTTTATCAGCGAACAAAAGTTGCAAACTTTATCGTCGATGTTCTCTACTAAATCCTTTCAGCAAAAATATGGCAATATCGCGAAATGATCAAGTATGACACATAGAATGGACCTGCTATCCCCGTTTAAATAAGAACATTTCATTTCAGTAGGCCTTTAAGTCATGAAGTTATCAACTCATCTATTGGTTAAATCCATCAATGTATCATCCATCCACAAATATGACATTCATCACCTGATGCATCCATCCATATGTCCTCCATTATTCATCAGTAATTAATCCATCAATCAATTTATGGATTTTCATCACCAGTCAACCAACCATTTGTCAATCATGAATTGGTGGATCCATCCAGACTTCTATCCGTCCTCAATCATTCATCCATCCAACCCGTCGACAATTATTCAATCAACTGACCCAGCCGTAAGTCCATATATTCTTTTGTCCATTCATGTGTTCATCCATCTGTCAGTCAATACTCCATCTATAGATCAATCAATCCATCAAAGGATCATCCATCCCTGATTCATCATACATCCATCCATCCGTACTAAGGCTGAAACGACGCGTCGACGTAGTCGACGTCATCGGTTACGTAAATACGTCGACGCCGTTTTTGTGCGTCGACGCGTCGCATATTTACGTCACACTACCGTCATGGCGGACCGCGGTGCGAGCGGTGCGAGCGAGGGGGAAAAAGCACGCCAAAAGTCGTCAAAAGTGTGGGAGTATTTCAATAAACGGCCTAATAATGTTGTTGTATGCACGCTGTGTCGAGCGGAAATGGCCTATCATAGCAGCACAACGGCTATGAACGAACATTTGAAAAGAAAACCATCAACTAGTCAATCGTCCGCTTGAGCATACGTTGTCATCATTACACAAAAACATGAATGTGTCATTTGTATCTGCTAGGGGTGTAACGGTACGTGTTTTGTATTGAACCGTTTCGGTACGGGGCTTTCGGTTCGGTACGGGGGTGTACCGAACGAGTTTCTAAGCTAAAGCTAAAGTCTTAACAAGCTGCTTTGCTCCTTCTGCCTCTGTCTCAGCACGCAGCATTGTCCCACCCACACAACCATCTGATTGGTACACACGCAGCATTGTCCCACCCACACAACCATCTGATTGGTACACACGAAGCATTATCAGCCAATCAGCAGTGCGTATTCAGAGCGCATGTAGTCAGCGCTTCAGCGTGGAGCAGATAGGTGTTTAGCAGGTGAGCATCAGGCAGCGGACTCTCCCAAAATGATAATAAACACCTCCCAGTCAACTACTAGTAACATCACTATGAGCCCGTTGACCTTCTAGAAACTTAAACTGCAGCTCAGCTCGCTCGCAGTCCTGGCTTGAGGTGAAGGCTAATTACCTCTCAGTTCCAGCCACATCGACCCCTTCTGAGCGCCTATTTTCAGCTGCTGGGAATATTGTAAACAAGAAAAGAACCAGAGCATGTAGACATGCTAACCTTTCTTCATTACAACTGTTAGTCACTCACTGGAATGAGTAGAATTGGTTACTGTGTACTGTGTTGGACTGGATGTTTATTTTGCACATTTTAAAAGCAATACTTAATGTTTACAGTGCTCCAGAATATTTAGATTGGCACTTTTTTGTATTAGATGTTTATCTTTATTTTTGCACATTTTAGCAAATAAGCAATACTTTCACTTTTGTTGAAATGTTTACACTGTTGTTACAGAATATTTCGTTTTGCACTTTTTTGTATTGGATGTTTATCTTTATTTTTGCACATTTTAAAGCAAAATAAGCAATACTTTTACTTTTGAAATGCTTATACTATTGCAGAATATTAAGATTTGCACTGGATGTTGACTTTTATATTTGCACATTAAAAAGCAAATAAGCTACTTTTAATTTTGTTAAATGTTAAAAGTTTTAAATGTTTACATTGTTACAGAATATTTAGTCATGTTGTTGTCAATGTTGACTGAGTGGCCATACTTCTTTTTTTGTAAATAAAAGCCATGCCTTTTGAAAAAACTGGCCTACATTTATTTTTTCATCTTCATTTTGAATAAAAAAATAATCGGTAAAAGGAAAAATAATCTATAGATTAATCGAAAAAAATAATATATAGATTAACCGATTAATCGAAAAATAATCTATAGATTAATCGATAGAAAAATAATCGTTAGCTGCAGCCTTAATCCGTACGTTCACCTTCCCATTGATTGATTGATTGATTGAAACTTTTATTAGTAGATTGCACAGTACAGTACATATTCCGTACAATTGACCACTAAATGGTAACACCCGAATAAGTTTTTCAACTTGTTTAAGTCGGGGTCCACGTTAATCAATTCATGGTAAATGAATATGTTAATCAATCAATCAATCAATGAATCACTTGTCCCCCTCTAATTCATACATATCGATCCATCAATTGATCAATCAACCCATCTATCAATCTGTTTATGGATCAGCGTTTTCTGGATCTATGCGTCCGTCAGCCATGGATCGATCAGCTGATCAATCAATACATCCATTAATTTATTTATAAAGTCAATCATTTACCATCGGATACATATTCATAAAAGTGTGTACAGACTTTTGTTTAGACTCATTCACGACGTTTCCATGCAATAAATTAGTCTGATTTC
Source organism: Entelurus aequoreus (assembly GCF_033978785.1). Taxonomy (NCBI): domain Eukaryota; kingdom Metazoa; phylum Chordata; class Actinopteri; order Syngnathiformes; family Syngnathidae; genus Entelurus; species Entelurus aequoreus. The sequence continues at coordinate 79,262,097 of NC_084739.1, forward strand.
TCAAATAGTTGGTTTTCTTGTATTTTCACACCCACGTGTGTCGTCCAAGGGTCCATGCACACTTTCCAGTACAACTATTGGTCGGGGGCGCGTATTTCATTTTAGCGCAGATAACTGAATTACTTTTCCGGTTGACCTACGAAAGGGCTAATCAACTACATAATGAAGAGGGCCGCAGTTTCAAGAGCCCAATGGCTCAGGGGCCGCACCTCAAAATGGGAATGTTTCCGCAGGTTATATTTCTTGGAGACTGCGTTTGCTTAATTGCAAAGTAAACACATCGGCTTTCACACTGCACTGTCAATAAAATAAAAATTGTTGAGGATTGTTTGATTATTTTCCTTCCATAGTTTTATTCCTTTACACTTCCTTCATTTATGGTTTGTATATAAACATAAAATAAACATAACAACGTTGTGTATATTACTTACAGCCGATGCCTGACCAGGGCTCAGAAAATCTGCAGAAACTCCTCCCACCCCCACCAAGGACTGTTTTCACTGCTGGACTCTAGAAAGAGGTTCCGCAGCCTCCGAAGCAGAACCTCCAGGTTCTGTAACAGCTTCTTCCCTCAGGCCGTATGACTCATGAAGGCCTCATAATTATCCCCTCAATTACCCCAAAAAATTGATTAACTCGCTGGATCATAAAGACAATATAACATACATCCATAAACCTGGATGCATATGCAAAAGTGCAATATATTTATTTGTACAGTAATCTATTTATTTATATCTGCACCTTATTGCTTTTTTATCCTGCACTACCATGAGCTAATGCAATGAAATTCCGTTCTTATCTTTACTGTAAAGTTCAAATTTGAATGACAATAAAAAGGAAGTCTAAGTCTATGTCTAATAAATACAATAGAAGGTTTAGTGTTGATATAGTCACACAATAAACTACAAATGTTTACACATATAGAAATTACACTTCATTACACACCAAACATTGTATGTGACTTATCACTATTAGCGTTGTCGCCCTCTACTGTTCAAATTTAGCACTACATGTATTAAACGAGGATAGATCATTACTCTCAGACAAAAAAAACAACACGACCACGAATACAAAAGATATCACAAAGTCAACTATTTCAATACAAAACAAACTAAATATCTTCATGAAAAATATCGACTTACGAATAATTGACCAAATTTGTGATGAAACTTACATAATAATAATAATAATACCTGGGATTTATATAGCGCTTTTCTAAGTACTCAAAGTCGCTTTACATGTTAAAAACCCATCATTCATTCACACCTGGTGGTGGTAAGCTACTTTCGTAGCCACAGCTGCCCTGGGGAAGACTGACGGAAGCGTGGCTGCCAATTTGCGCCTACGGCCCCTCCGACCACCACCTATCATTCATTCAACATTCATTCACCGGTGTGAGTGGCACCGGGGGCAAGGGTGAAGTGTCCCGCCCAAGGACACAACGGCATGGTAAGAGGCTGGGATTTGTACCGTTTTTGTATGGATCAATGTGTCTGCCACTTAAAAGTGCCGCCAGAAAACAATGACTTGAATACTTGCTCGGGGTAGAACATTCATACTTTGTTGTCCAGTCGTTGTTAAAAGTCAGATTTCTACAATTTATTTTGATTTTTTTTCCAGGTTGAATGAGTAGTCTTCTTCTACTCACCCCACTGCTGCTTCACTGTGACACATACGCCTCGCTGTTGCCCCCAGAGGGGTGGCGGGAGTCCTGCATACACGATCAACCTTAGTTTCAATGGTTTCATTAAGCCTATTCGGGCGATGTTCGGCGGGCCGCCAGTTGAATAGAACTGACCTATGACGTCAGACTAGCCCTCTGCGGATCCTTCCAACTTGTTTTAAGTGATGTCTGCAGTAACATTGGCACAGATTACAAATATTACGTCTCTAATGGCTATTCTGATGTTAAATAGCAGACAGCATCAAGAAATGATCGTGGATTGCGCTACGAACATGACGCTACTACCAAGAATGTATCTACGCTACTACAAAGAAAGACCGACGGTAGAGTTTTTTCGAAGGAACGAAAATCATGAAAACAAAACTTTTGAAGGTTTTAAAGTTCATCCAAAAACCTCCGTAGATTGATAGAAGGAGTTTTCAATCCGAAGGAAAAGACCAATCGTGCCCCGACTGGTATCCAGAGGAAGGTTGCTCTTGTTCTGGACTATCTTGCCCGTTGTGCGGAAAGTTCATTAAAATTGTTGCTATGTTTTTAATGAATGGTATCTGCTTCCGGGTTGTATCCCGCGCATTGAGGCTGGCGCATGCGTGATATGAAGGGTCCTCTCCGGCCGCACACACCCCCTCGAGAAATCTGGTTTCCAATCGCATAATCCAGGTGTGTTAGTCCGAAATTAATGTGTTTCCATGGGCTGTAGGAGGCTTATTTAAAACCGAACTATTTGAGAAATCGGAATAATTTAGTGCATGGACACGTACTGACTGTTGTTGATGTTTTATGTTCGCTACCAAACAACGTCCGGTTTGAATTAGCGCTCATGCTAATTTAGGCATATTTACATCTGTAAATCACATACACTGTTGTTCATTAATACGAAGAAGAGGTCTTAGGCCAGGGGTGCTCACACTTTTTCTGCAGGCGAGCTACTTTTCAATTGATTAAGTCGCGGGGATTTACCTCATTCATATATATAAATTATATTTACTTATTTATGAAATATATGTTTTTGTTAACAAGTTAAAGGTGTTTAATGATAATGCAGGCATGTTTAATACATATAGTTAATGTTGTTAATAAATTAAAGGTGTTTAATGATAATACAGGAATGTTTAATACATATAGTTAATATTGTTAACAAGTTAAAGGTGTTTAAAGATAATACATGCATGTTTAACACATATAGATTCCTTTCTTTCATGAAGACAAGAATATAAGTTGGTGTATTACCTGGTTCTGATGACTTGCATTGATAGGAATCAGACAGTGGTGCTGATAACGTCCGCATTTTCAAATGGAGGAGAAAAAAAGTCCTCCTTTCTGTCCAATACCACATTGTGGAGTTGAAACTCAGTGTGAATGAAGTGTCCCTGCCCTGGAAGTAAGGAGCTGTCTCCTCCTTAATCTTACTCCTTGGTGAAGTACCAGAAAGAACTACATTTCCCAGAACACCAAGGTCAAGATGGCCACCAATTGGCTGATTCAAGGCAGCTGTTAAGGAATGGTGGTGCTGTCTCATTTCATGCAAGCAAGCAGAGCAGCAAGACGCAAAAATCTACAAGATCCATCTTTAAAAGACTTCCAACACACCAATGGTCGGTGAATACACCCACTTTGCAATATGCTGAAATGCTTATTTGTTAAAACTCACCTTGACATGTTGGTTTACTTACCTGTCTTAAATTGTTGTTAGTTTGAACCACAGCAAATTTACTCCAACCTTGAGCATTGATTGCATCTGGGTATTTTCTTACTGTTTGATAATTAAAAAGCTTGAGTTAATTGAATTGTTAAATAAGCTCAATTTAAAGGGATAAAAAGTCAAAGATTATGGTTCAAAGTTAAAAGTAATAAAGATAAAAGCAAAGTTGAAGGATAAAAATGTTAAAACTTTTGCTTAAAGTTAAGCTAATTATACTTACCTTTATACTTACCTTACTAATTAAGCTACCTTATTAATTAAGCTAATTATACTTACCTTTTACTTACCTTTACTCCGTTTGGTGGATTTACTCAGTTCCATCATGGTAATGAATTTACATGATTGATTACTTAATTGCATGATTAGTTAAATGATTAATTGAGTGAACGATTAAGTAATTAAACGATTGATTGATTAAATTAAATGATCAATTAATTTTGACTTCTTTAAAGTGACTAAAACTACTTTTCTGATTTACTTGTTTCATTTTACTGAAACTGGTTAATTTGACAGTGCATTCACATGCATTTAATCTAAGTGTCTAGAGTCCTTTTGAAAAGTAATGTTAGATAATTTAAAAGTTTAAACAATGGTATTTAAAAGTTTGCAAATTTAACTTTAAAAATAATACCTGTTTGAGTCAGTTGAATTTGAACCTTTTTGTAAATACCTGTACATATATTGTTTTTCCATTGTTAACACTTGTGTTCGAAGGTTAACAACCTGATTGAATGAAGATCAACAGAAAAGAAACCAACAAAGCCAAAAAGTTGGATAAATAAAGTTGATCAATTGGAAATCCGAGTTGTCCTGGTGTCCTTTACGGAGTCAATAAGTGGAACTTGACAGTTGTTAACCACGGACCAGCCCTGGACAGTGAAGATCAAAGGCCTCAAGACCCAGGGGAGCTGTGGACGCCGGAGAAAACGGGATAAAGATGGCCGAAGAGGTATTGGGGAAGACTGCCGTGATCCTCAAGCAGGAGAGGACGACAGCCAAGAGGAACCTGACCAGAGCGGCCAACCTGATCTCCAGAGGAGCAGGCACCATGCTGCAATCCGAACTAAAAGAGGAGTTTGCCAAGTTTGCCGACCGTTTCACATCACTGCTGGATGCCAACGAGGACTTCAAGATTGGCCTGGAGGCTGACGTCAAGAAGGATGACCCAGATGGGGAGCTCGAGAAACAGCAGGAGGATGACATCCGAGCAACTATAAAAGATGCCGAAGATAAGATGGCAGAAATCAAGGACATTGTCCAGACCAACCTGTGGGGAAGATACGGGAAGACTGAGCTGAAGGCAGCGATTTCCGAGGCAGAGGACGCCATTCAAAGGGCTGAAAATGTAGCAGTTGAAAGCAACAACGTGGAAGGCTATGACGTTTACCTCACCCTGCTGAATGAGACGGTGAGTGTTACCATCCATACCATGGCCCATTGGGAGAAATGGATCCCTCAGCACTTAAAGGACGAGATGGATGACAAACTAACACAAGTGAAAGCAGCTCACTACAGGCTCAAGTTGAGGAAAGCTGAATTCGCCACATCCAGGAGGCTGGCTGATCAAGGTGCAGGAGGACGACCTGGCCAACCAACACATCCCATTGTGAGGATAAAGCCTACATCCCTACCAGTCTTCCATGGGAGCAAAATAGACTTTCACAGGTGGAAGAAGGATTGGGAGAGCCTCCAGAAACAAGGGGAGCCGACTGGATCACCAGAGGTAAAGAAGATCCAGCTGTTGGAGAGCGTCAGTGATTCCATTGCCAAGGAACTAAGACTGTCCACCTACACCACAGCAACAGATATCTTCAGGGTCCTCGAAAACAGGTACGGCAACAAATCAACGATCACAGTCGAAATCTTGGAAGCGCTGGACAAGATGGCACAAGTCAAGGGGAACCAGCCCAGGAAGGTCATTGACCTAATACAAGCTGTGGAGAAGGCCCTGGCTGACCTGACGGAGCTAGGAAACTCTGGAGCCATCAGAAACCCCCCCGTCATCAGGTCGATTGAAAGAAAGTTACCAGATTTCATAAAAAGAGACTGGCTGATGTATATGGTTGAGCCCACCAACCGTGTAACCCCAGACAACCATTTTGATATGCTCCTAAAGTTCCTAAAGAGCCAGGAGGAAATACTGGAACGACTCGAGCAACTAAAGCTGGTGGACAAAGCGGAAGAAGCAGACAGGAAGAAGCCAGAAAGAAAGTTTGCATCTACCAGGGCTACGAGTAAAGATGGTGACGAGGTCTGTGGCATTTGTGGTGGTGGTGGGCACACCAACAAGATCTACTTTTGCAAGAAGTTTAAAGGCTTGAAGCTACATGAGAAGAAAATGGCCCTGAAGAAGCTGGGAGCGTGCAGGAAGTGTCTTGGGTATCACGACGCAGGTGGCTACTGCAGAGACACCTTCCTATGCGGAAACCAAGACTGCAAAAGGGCAAGCGGCACACCTGACCACCACTACTTCCTATGCCCAACAGCAGAGGCCAGAAGAGAAGGAAGCAAAGGTGCAAAAGGAGGAAAAGAAGGAAAAGGTAAATTCACTGAGGAACAGGAGGCCTTCTTGTCACAACTTGCCCCAGAACTGGCAGAGAAGGGCAGAAAGGCATTCTCAAACCGAGCCTCAATGACTCTCAAATCAGCGGGCCAGTCTGAACTGCTGAAGGAAACTGGGCTGGCTGAGTTACCAGTGATGATGATGTTGATGATGGTCACAGCTAACGCAGGTCAGAAGATTGGCACACTTATAGACCTGGCATCCGACACAAATTACATCACTCACAAAGCTGCCGAAAGACTTGGCCTGAGAAGTGAAGACATAGCGCTGGTCGTACATGGAGTTGGAGGCATGACAATGAAAGTCAGGACGAAAAGGTACCTCCTGAAGGTCCGAGTCAAGACTCCCAAGGGGACTGAGCGAGCACATCAACTGGTCTGCTATGGCCTGGAGCAAATTGCAAAGGTCCATCAAGCAACTGAACCCGAAAAGTTGAAAAGCTTCTTCCCAGATGTCCAGCTTGAGGAGTTAGAAAGACCAGAGAAAGTCGAGCTCCTCATAAGCCATCGCGAGGGACGACTCGCACCCCAAAGACTAAAAGTCATCGGTGACCTTGTCCTATGGGAGAGCCCCCTGGGCAAAACAGTCGGTGGAGCACACCCTGACTTGCTCGAAGAAGTGGAGGTGGCAGCATATGAGTCAAGAACCCACTTTGCCCGCTCCATGAGAACCGCTGCTGTCCGATACCAAGAGATCACAGTCCCAGCGTCTGAGCCAGGCCGGCTACAGCAGGACGATGTGGCCCACGCAACTACATCTGCCAGTAACCGTGAATTTCTTGATTGGTGGCACTGGGACAGCATCGGAGCTGCATGTGAGCCGAAATGTGGAAGCTGCCGGTGTGGAAACTGTCCTCCAGGAGGAAAGGACATGACCCTGGCGGAGGAGAGGGAGTTTGAGATCATTAAAGGAGGACTCACCTACAAGATGAAGGACTCTCACTCCTCAACTCCACACTGGGATGCCAAATATCCCTGGACTGAAAATCCAGCCTCTCTCCCCAACAACAAAAGAGCAGTCCAAGCTTGCTTCTTGAGAATGGAAAAGCAACTGAGCAAAGACCCAGACTGGAAAGTTGCATATTCCACCCAGATCCATGAAATGGTCCAAAGAGGCGCAGCCATAAAACTCACCAATGAAGTCATGGAGAAGTGGAAAGGACCAGTTTGGTATGTCAGCCACTTGGTGGCGCCAAATCCCCATTCAGTGACTACACCAGTTCGTATTGTCTGGAACAGCAGCCAAAAATACAACGGAGTGAGCATGAATGATCTTCTCCTAAAAGGACCAGATGTTCTCAACCCCATCAGAGCTGTCCTGCTCCGATTCAGAGAAGGAGTGAACGCAGCTCTGGGCGACATCAGAAAGATGTATAACTCAGTCTGGTTGGAAGAGCGAGAGATGCATCTGCACAGGTTCCTGTGGAGTGACAGCCCAGAAGAGGAAATCAGTGAGTATGCCGTCACCAGAGTCAATATGGGCGACAAACCTGCTGGCTGCATTGCTCAATTGGCCATGAGGGAAACTGCAAGTCTGCCCAACTTCACTCACCTGCAGGATGAACGCAGAGTCATTGAAGAAGACAGCTACGTGGATGACCTGTTGACCTCCCACAATGACCTGAACAGACTTGACCAAATCACAGCTGGAGTTGAAGAGGTCCTAAAGGCTGGAGGCTTCTTCCTCAAACCATGGGTCAGGTCAGGGCAAAGTGGGAGGAAAGAAACTGAAGCGGATGTCCTAAAGCCAGAGCAAGGAAACACCTTGATTCTTCCAAACCAAATAAGAGAAGGAGAGAACAAAGCCCTGGGCATCGGCTACCAGGTGGACAAAGACAAACTGTACATGCTGACGGCGGTTAACTTTTCCAATAGGAAGAAAAAGATGAGAGTTGGCAAAGATCTTCTTGAAGAGGAGGTGAGAGCTGAAACGCCTAACCCACTGACGAGGAGAGCTCTCCTAAGCCAAGTTGCTGCACTGTACGACCCAATCGGCCTAGTTGCACCGGTCAAGCAGAAGGGAGCAATTCTCGTCCGTAAAGCATTCCAAGAAGGAGGGGGTGGCAAGCTGACCCAAGAAACCTGGGATCAACCTCTTTCAGAAAGACTCAGGGAAGAAGCCATACGGCTCTTCGAGGAATATGCCCAGCTTGGACAGGTGAAATTCCACAGGAGCCTCACACCGCCCGACTGGAAAGGGAAACCCTACGGCATCACATTTTCTGACGGAAGTGACAAAACCTATGGTGCTGTGATGTACGTCAGATGGGAGACAAGTCACGGAACTGAAGTTCGATTCGTGGAAGCAAAGGCCAAACTGACACCCCTGGACCAAAAGGGAGATGCTGTAAAAGCAGAAATCTGTGGCGCAGTCTTTGCTGCCAGAATTCGGAAGTACGTGGAGAAACATGCCCGTATGAAGATTGAGAAATGGTTCCACCTACTGGACAGTCAAACAGTCCTCGGGGCCATCCAACGAGAATCATACGGATACCAAACCTTCTTCGCCAACAGAGTGGGCGAAATCCAGATGTCCGGGCCAGTGCAAGACTGGTGGTGGATCAGAGGAGATCTGAACATTGCTGACTTAATAACAAGAGGAGGCAATCCCAAAGACTTAAATGAGGAATCCACATGGCAAAACGGACCAGAGTTCCTGAAGTGGCCAGTGGAGGAGTGGCCTATTCAGTCAGCTGGAGAAGTTGCAGCCCAGGCCAGGGAGAGTGTAAACAAGCTTCAAAGAAAGGCATTCTCTGCTGCACTGACCAGAGCTCAAGCTAAGATGAGTCGGCAAAAAGAAGACCCACTGGCCACTCCGGAAAAGGAAAGTCCCTGTGAAGAATCGAAACCTATTATGCCAAGAAGAAAACCCACTAGCTGGGTGAAACATCTTGTGGATGTAAAAAGGTTCAGTAGCCTGACAAAACTGATCAGAGTTGTTGCCTGGACACGACGAGCTGCCGAGCAGTGGCTGAAGAGGAGGTCGAACCCAGGACAACCAAAGTGGGAGGCAACACCCAAGCAGGCTGGATTGGCTGGCACTGAACTAGAAGGTGCACGTGAAGACGTCTTCCTCGCAGCTCAAGAAGGTGTAACATTCCCAGTCACTACTCTGAGCAGATTGGCAGTATTCAAAGATGTGAAAACTGGACTCCTCGTTTGTGCAGGGAGGATCCAGATATTTAACGAAGATGAGACAGCCGTGCCAGTCTTGCCATTTGAAGCATGGGTGTCAACATTGCTGGCACAAGAATCCCATGACGCTAACCACGAGGGGGTAGCAGGAACCCTTCTACGGATGAGGAAGACAGCGTGGATAATAAAGGGCCGGAGAATTGCCAAGAAAGTAGTTGACAGCTGCATAGTTTGCAGAAAGAACAGAGCAAAGAAGTGTCAACAAATCATGGCAGACTTACCTCCAGAGCGAACCACCCCAGCTGCTCCTTTTGAATTCACAACCATGGACCTATTCGGCCCTTATGAAGTGAAGGATGAAGTCAAGAAAAGAACCAGACTGAAAGTGTGGGGAATCGTCTTCAGTTGCATGGCCTCCCGTGCCATACACACTGAACTAGTGAGTGACCAGTCATCCCAAGGCTTCCTCCTCGCCTATCAGAGGTTCACGTCACTCAGAGGACATCCCAGGAAGCTCTGGTCAGACCCCGGCACAAATTTTGTGGGCGCCAAACCTGCTCTGGAACAGCTGTACACATTCCTTGACCGACTGGACAAGTCTCAAGTCGAAGACATGGCTGCCAACCATGGAACAGAATGGTCCTGGAAGATCCACCCTGCGGATTCTCCCCACAGAAATGGTGCTGCAGAAGCGGCTGTCAGAGTGGTCAAACGGGCCCTGACCAATGTCGGCGGAGATGGTGTCTTCACCTGGGGTGAATTTCAAACCTTCCTCTACATGGCTGCCAACCTTGCAAATGAGCGACCAATCGATGCAAGAACTCAAAGCAGGGAAGACTGTGTGGAATACATCACCCCGAACTCTCTGCTCCTAGGGCGTGCCAACCCTAAGGGAGATCCTGGAGACTTCCAGTTTGATCGCTATCCTTATAAAAGACTGCAAGTAATTCAAGCTGAAGTCACCAAATTCTGGAAGAAATGGAGCCAACTAGCTGGACCCAACCTCTTCATAAGAAACAAATGGCACACCAAAGAGCGAAATGTTTCTGTCGGAGATGTGGTCTGGTTGGCTGACCAAAATGCCCTGAGAGGACAGTACAAGCTGGCCAGAGTAGTCAGAGCCAATACGGACAGCAAAGGCATCGTAAGAGACGTGCTTGTGAGGACCTTTCCCAGCTATCCTGTCCCCATCAAGAAGACAAGCGACAAAGAAAAACCGACCACGAAAACCAAGAGGCTCAGACATCAAATCCCAGCAACAATCCTGCATAGGGATGTCAGACGCCTCATCATTCTAATTCCCATTGAAGAACAAAGGAAAGAAGGACCTGTGTGACCCCATTGGGTTTTGAAAACCATGAGGGCCAAGTGGGAGGTGTGGAGTTGAAACTCAGTGTGAATGAAGTGTCCCTGCCCTGGAAGTAAGGAGCTGTCTCCTCCTTAATCTTACTCCTTGGTGAAGTACCAGAAAGAACTACATTTCCCAGAACACCAAGGTCAAGATGGCCACCAATTGGCTGATTCAAGGCAGCTGTTAAGGAATGGTGGTGCTGTCTCATTTCATGCAAGCAAGCAGAGCAGCAAGACGCAAAAATCTACAAGATCCATCTTTAAAAGACTTCCAACACACCAATGGTCGGTGAATACACCCACTTTGCAATATGCTGAAATGCTTATTTGTTAAAACTCACCTTGACATGTTGGTTTACTTACCTGTCTTAAATTGTTGTTAGTTTGAACCACAGCAAATTTACTCCAACCTTGAGCATTGATTGCATCTGGGTATTTTCTTACTGTTTGATAATTAAAAAGCTTGAGTTAATTGAATTGTTAAATAAGCTCAATTTAAAGGGATAAAAAGTCAAAGATTATGGTTCAAAGTTAAAAGTAATAAAGATAAAAGCAAAGTTGAAGGATAAAAATGTTAAAACTTTTGCTTAAAGTTAAGCTAATTATACTTACCTTTATACTTACCTTACTAATTAAGCTACCTTATTAATTAAGCTAATTATACTTACCTTTTACTTACCTTTACTCCGTTTGGTGGATTTACTCAGTTCCATCATGGTAATGAATTTACATGATTGATTACTTAATTGCATGATTAGTTAAATGATTAATTGAGTGAACGATTAAGTAATTAAACGATTGATTGATTAAATTAAATGATCAATTAATTTTGACTTCTTTAAAGTGACTAAAACTACTTTTCTGATTTACTTGTTTCATTTTACTGAAACTGGTTAATTTGACAGTGCATTCACATGCATTTAATCTAAGTGTCTAGAGTCCTTTTGAAAAGTAATGTTAGATAATTTAAAAGTTTAAACAATGGTATTTAAAAGTTTGCAAATTTAACTTTAAAAATAATACCTGTTTGAGTCAGTTGAATTTGAACCTTTTTGTAAATACCTGTACATATATTGTTTTTCCATTGTTAACACTTGTGTTCGAAGGTTAACAACCTGATTGAATGAAGATCAACAGAAAAGAAACCAACAAAGCCAAAAAGTTGGATAAATAAAGTTGATCAATTGGAAATCCGAGTTGTCCTGGTGTCCTTTACGGAGTCAATAAGTGGAACTTGACACACATGAAAGTGGTTGGTTTTTGGCATCTTATTTGTCCAGCTTCCATACTCCTTTGTATACACTTTACAAGAAATACATTGGCGGCAAACTCCGTAGCTTGCTAGCTTGTGCACGGCAGCTTTCTGAGTTATGTTGTCAGCGCAGGCAGGATGAAGCAGAGCTTTTATTGTGCAACTGTGCAGTCGGTCTTTGGAGTTTTGACGACATACGGCGCCAGAGTCTGTTGAAATAAAAAGTGTTTCTCGCCTTCCTGTCGGTAATTTTTTCTTAATAATGATCTGGCAGCAGCCAGCGTCATCTCAGAAGACCCTCGGGTGCCGTGAATGTCAATCACTTGACGAAAGTGACGTCATAGTGAAGATTTATGATCGCTCATTTTTAGGACTATTTTTTTAATGCCTGGCTGGCGATCGACTGACACACCCTCCGCGATCGACCGGTAGCTCGCGATCGACGTAATGAGCACCCCTATTTTAGGCTATGTCTACACTAAGCCAGATAACCCCTTAAACGAATAATTATTTAGCCTAAGCCTCGTTTCAGCCACACTAAATCAGCGTTTAAGGTTCCCCTCCTCGGACAATTTTTTACACGGGTAAGTGCGCCGTCTATTTCTTGAATCTCCGGCTCTTAGCTTTGTATGGGACTCATTGATCGTTTACAAACTGAGTTCGGAGAGGAAGTGACGTCAGAAAGATGCCCATGTGGAAATCACACATGCATACCTTGAGAGAAGCAAACGCGGGATTGCAGCTATTTGGGATACAACACATCTCAGACGGCAACATAGACGGTTGAGCGACGGTTTTGGATAAGGCCTGGAAGAACGGCAGCCTGGTGGGATATGTTTGTCACGTGTTGTGCCAGCTGAACGTCCAGGTCAGCTGTGATTCTACTTAGTGAAAAACGGTGTCCATTTGTCGAAGGGGAGACAACGACAGACTACGAAAAATAGCGAATGCATTTGGACTGGCAAAGCAGACTGTCAGTTATTGTCCGCGATGTATGTCGAGCGATTACTCAACGTCTAGTTTTGTACTCAATAACTACTGTGAAGCCATGAAGTGGTTGCGGCCGTCAAGTACGACCGCCAATTTCAGCCGACAAGCACAGTGTCCTGAACAGATATCTATGATTGTTGTAAAATGTTCTTTATCACATTGTTTACTTTCACACGTCCATTAAAGATATGATTCATGTATGATGGTTCAGGTGTGATTCACTACAATAGTCTAACACAGTGGTTCTTAACCTGGGTTCGATCGAACCCTAGGGGTTTGGTGAGTCGGGCTCAGGGGTTCGGCGGAGGTCAAAACACACCCGAATCATCATGTAAATACAAACTTCTCCCTATCGGCGCATTACGGATATGACAACAGCAGAAGTCACACTGATTTGCAGGTGTGTAATTTGTTGTGAGTTTATGCACTGTGTTGGTTTTGTTGTTTGAACAAGGTGATGTTCATGCACGGTTCATTTTGTGCACCAGTAAAAAAACATGGTAACACTTTAGTATGGGGAACATATTGTATTTGTTACCTTCTTGAGACCTCCGAAAAATGCTTACCTCTTTAGGACCACCCTTTCTAGATATATAAAGATTTGTATTTACAACATTAAGAATTTATACAAACTATGTAAATATAAAAAAGCTTGTTGTGAAAAATTAGTTGGAATTTCACAAGAAAAACTTTGAATTTTGGCAGTATTGTAATAAAAGTCGTAATTTAACTCAACGCAAGTCAAAATGTTGCGAGAAAAACTGAACATTTGTGCGATATTATAATAAAAGTTGGAATTTTACTCAATAACAGTCGCAATTTTACAAGAAAAGCTTAACGTTTTGGAAATTTTATGAAGAGTCGTAATTTTACTCGACAAAAGTCACAATTTTATAAGAAAACTTGAAAAATGTTGGCAATATGATAATAATATTTGGAATTTCACTTGGCAAAATTATGACAAAAGTCATAATTTTACTCACAAAATGTCACTATTTTACAAGAACACCAAAAAAATTGGCAATATTGTGCTAAAAGTTAGAATTTTACATGTCAAATGTCACCATTTTACATTAAAAAGTCATAATTTTACATGAAAAAGTAATTATTTTAGGAGAAAATATTGCGAAATAATAACATATTGGCTCTTAACTAGTCATTATTAAGTACTTATTAATGCCTTATTCGGCATGACCTTATTATAACCCTAACCCTCTAACCCTGGCCCTAACCAAATTACTCTAAATTAAGTCTTTGTTACTTAGAATATGTTCCCCATACTAAAGTGTTACCAAAAACATATAACTTTGTCTTGAATTTGAAAAAATGTTTTTTATTTTCCACTAAAGAAGGGTTCGGTGAATGCGCATATGAAACTGGTGGGGTTCGGTACCTCCAACATGGTTAAGAACCACTACTCTACCAGCTGCTGATGGTGAGGCAAGCAAGGTTTACTGTTAAAAGAAATGTGACAATAGGCTACATTGAAAAACAGGGTAAGGATACACTTCCAGGTCAGAGGTGACTATGACGCGTGCATTTCTTTTGCGCGTGTTAACGGAAGGAGATTTTTTACATATATCCATATTTAGGTGTTACTTCTTTACTTCCATAGTCGTATTACACAATAGCTAGTGTTCTTCCTTCTTTCTAGTCTGCAACGTAATGTGTGTCGGCCTTGAAGCATTGGAATGCAGGGAGTAGAGATAACTCAGGGAGTAGACATAACAAAGGGAGTGGGAGCGAGGGACAGATTGAAGAACACAGCACTTCCGTGGGTTTTGGGGGGAGATCGATCTTAGCTGCGCTAGTGAACGCTTCTGTACTGGATTGGTCTCACGTTTATTGTCAAAGCTTTGAGAATAAACCACAAAATACCAACTACTGCCTGGTGATCAATTTAAACTTCAGCTTACGTGCCATAAAAAGAACTTGGGAGAGACCAGAAACTTAAATTCCCTGGAGGAACATCTGGTCAATGCAACAATGTGTACTAGGTCTCGTTGCGCTGGTGGACGGAGGGTGGGAGGAGGTCTTAAACAACCATTGTGTGTGTGGACTCGGATAAGGTTAGGTGGGATTTACCCTGGATAACCTTAGTGAAGAAGGGGCCTTAGTATATTCATCTTATCCACGATTTGATGAGAGACGCACAAACCAGATCAACTGGAGTGTCGACTAAGCATCCCTACGTAAATAAATAACTTCAACCAAACCGCAAACATGGCTCTTCCATCTTGGGCTCCAAAGCTTCGTCCTATCAAATATTTTGTTTTGCGGCACACTAATATTTTTTTACTCCACCTGTAATGGCATTCTTATTGATCTCCTGCTTAATGGTAGCTCATATACTCTATGGTGTTCATTTAAAGCAGAAATGAAATATGGCCGTCTGAAGGAAAGCCATAAAACCCCCCCTTCCTGTGTGTGTGTGTGTGTGTGTGTGTGTGTGTGTGTGTGTGTGTGTGTGTGTGTGTGTGTGTGTGTGTGTGTGTGTGTGTGTGTGTGTGTGTGTGTGTGTGTGTGTGTGTGTGTGTTGTGTCGTCGCCGGTCATTGAGATATGGAAGCGAGGAAGAGACAAAAAGATAAGGAAAGAGATTTTTAATTTACCGAGCCCGATAGAGTAAAAGGTTGGGGGCTTTAAGAAGGGGGAGGCAATAAAAACAAATTTTCCCGAGCAAACAAAATTTGTACTGAAGTATTTCTGCAAACGCAAACCATTTCACCGCCGAGCGCTCGTACATCACTTCTATGCGTTCGCAAACAAAACCCCCCCGCCCGCCTCCATCTCGCCATCCCTCTTAGGTCATCAGCGAGAGAAACCACAACAAAGAGGGGGGGCCCGTTGCCGCGGTGACCTTGGCTGTGACATCATGTGGCGGCAGAAAGAAATGAAGCCATTAGGCCGAGGCAGCGCTGGCCCATAAATCAGACTCTTTCCAATAAGCTGCCTTAATGGTCATCCATCACCCGGCCTCCATCGCCAACCTGCGCCCTGCGCGACCAACCGCCTGGGGAACGGCCGCGGGGACGCCGGGAATGGGGTGGGGTAATAACAGACGGAGAGGGGCTGAGGGTCGGGGGGGTGCAGGTAGACCCGGGGAGGGAAAACACAGGAGCGAGAATGAAAGATGAGGTAGGAGATGGAAAGCAGGGGAGGAGGTACAATGGAGGCGGGTGGACAATAAAGACCAAACTAGGGACCTTCGAGAGGCAAACTTTGAGAAGGGACAGAAATCAAAAAGGGCTTTGTGGCCAAAATACTTGCTCAGTTTGGTCTTTTTTTAGACCTGCTCCATGTGTCAAGTGTTTTCACATAACTTCTATATAATAAAAAAAACTCACTTGGCTGGATATCCAAGCCAATGGTCTTCGAAAAGGGCTTCAATCCAGGGTTGGATGTGTTAAAGCAGCGGTGTCCAAACTTTTTCCACTGAGGGCCGCCCATTGAAAAATCAAAGCTAGCAGGGGCCATTTTGATATTTTTTATTTTAAAAACCAATACAATATATGTATAAAAATATACATTTAGGCCTCCACTCAGGCTTGATCCCGGGGACCCCAAAGGGTTTTGGTCCAAAAAATATTTAAAAATGTGTCATTATTCAGTATTATTATTTGTGTTATTATTCAAGTTTTTAAATCTCTAGATCAACATTAGGTCTATCTGTCAATATAACATTTTTTAAAGATTTAAATTGTATGCTCTTTTTGTCAAAGAAAACCCTTTTTTTAAATGAAAAAAACACAAAATATGCAATATTTTCACCAATAAAATTTTGAAGTGGGATATTTGAGATTGTATAATAATTGGAGCCTTAAAAAGGTCAATAATTCATAACAACATTGATTTTAATTCATTATTATTTTTTGAGCAATGACACTTAAAAACTAATCACACTAAAATTGTAGGGGATCCAAAAGGGTCCTACTCATTAAAGTGTTAAAAAATAAATTATATATATATTTTTTTGTACTGTTTACTTTTAACACAATAATTTCGAGATCAACTTCAGATCTATCTGTCAATTATAAGTTTTATTGTTGTTTATGTTTTTTGTTTGTTCGTTTTAGGCCCTTCTTTAAAAAAAAAACAGCTCGTTTTTTTTACATGGCAAACACAAAATATGCAAAATTTTCCCCAAAAAATATCTCAAAATATTTAATGTGACGTAATTGGAGCCTTGAATAGGTCAATAATTCATAATGACATTGATTTTGATTCATTATTATTTTTTAAAGAAAGAAACAGCCTACATGGCAGCTTTGTGTGATTAGAATAAACATTGCTACATTTTCTTGTTACATTTCACCTGTTTGCTCTTTAAATACCACTTTTAATGTTTTTAAAATTTTTCAATCGTATTTTTAAAATGTGCCGTGGGCCTGTTAAAAAATTACCTGCGGGCCGCAAATGGCCCCCGGGCCGCACTTTGGACACCGCTGTGTTAAAGTCAGCCATGTAACCAGTAGCTGAGCTTCCATTACCCCCAGAAATGTGCAAAACCTAAATACCTTAATAAAAAACTGGTAATGGAAACACCCATATTTTGAAAAACCTCTCAAATTCTGAAATAATTTTTGTGCTCTCATGAGGTGGTTTTTGGGGCGTTTCGATATTGAAGTGTTTCGCAAAAGTATGATGGAAATACTTTTCTTGCATTTAGAGCAGTGGTTCTTAACCTTGTTGGAGGTACCGAACCCCACCATTCACCTTCTAAAGTGAAAAATAAAAAAAAACATTTTTTTCAAATTCAAGACAAAGTTATATGATTTTGGTAGCACTTTAGTATGGGGAACATATTCTAAGTAACAAAGACTTAATTTAGAGTTATTTGGTTAGGGTTAGGGTTAGGGTTAGGGTTAGAGGGTTAGGGCCAGGGTTAGAGGGTTAGGGTTATAATAAGGCCATGCCGAATAAGGCATTAATAAGTACTTAATAATGACTAGTTAAGAGCCAATAAGCTACTAATTTGCATGTTAATAAGCAACTCATTAATGGTGAATATGTTCCCCATACTAATGTGTTACCATGTTTTTTTACTGGTGCACAAAATGAACCGTGCATGAACATCACCTTGTTCAAAGAACAAAACCAACACAGTGCATGAACTCACAACAAATTACACACCTGCAATCAGTGTGACTTCTGCTGTTGCCGTATCCGTAACACGCCAATAGGGAGAAGTTTTTATTTACATGAAGAGTCGGGTGTGTCTTGACCTCCGCCGAACCCCTGAGCCCGACTCACTGAATCCCTAGGGTTCGATCGAACCCAGGTTAAGAACCACTGATTTAGAGGTCACATAAATACAGAACCGGGCAGGTCGCCAATGCAGAAGAACTAGGACAGACAGGTCGTCTGGTCTTGCTTCCAATCGGTCGGCGGGCACTCGAAGGTTTGGAGAGAACCACATGCCCGAACATGTGTCGAGGGGGCCGTAAGTCTCTGATCGGTCGGGTGCGGGGTTGGGGGGCGAGGCAGTTCCACCGCACCGGGCCGTCTCGCGGGTCCCTTTCCGGCAACCGACCCGCAGGCTCCGAGAGACTAACTGTTGCCTTTAAGCGATCACTCGCTGCCTTCGTCTTCTATTGACAGCCATGATGTCAATATCTTCCTCAAAGTGGAGTCTCGAGGGATAAGACTTTACGAGAATTACGCCTCATGATGCAAAACACCCTTTAATGGAAACACCTACAAGTCGCCAATGTACTTTGTCGAAATTTTACAAATATCGCTTTCATTTTGCGAAAAACTGCAATGGAAATGCAGCTACTGACCCCAAAAGCAGACATTGAATGCAAATGTTTATTTTGGATTTCATCATGTTGAGCCTCCAAAATAGTGTTTGTGCCTGACGGCACATCATCCTAGGTATTCACAGATAGAAAAGGAATGTTGTACTCTGTCATTTTTTTTCCACCTAGCCTAACCCTTTTCCGGTCAGCCAAGTTACCATAAGGTTCGGACTACTTCCATTTCATTTCAGGGTCCCATTTTTACTTGGAGAGGTTCCGAAAGGTCCAACATTTACCCAATAAATCTTTTTTAGACATTTATGGTGAAGTCTTTTTTGAGCGAGCTATGAATATTTTGTTTAAGTTCTTTTTGAGGGCACCATGGACATTTAGGGGTAAGTTCTTTTTTGGGGACAAATCGTTTTTTGGGGGTAACCACGGGCCTTCACGGTAAAGCCTTTTCCGTTTGATCCGTTTTGGGGTAGCCATGGACATTTGGACTTTTTGGGGGAGACCTGAGATTCTACTTTTACCCCGATTATATCAATACCAATCGGGGTACATTTGCAACAACAGTTGGTCCACTAAATCCAAGTCCATTCAAAAAAGCCTCCTGAACAAACTGAGAAAGATGCTTTTAAGACCCTTGAGTTCTTTAGGATCAGAGTAAGATGAAATATGAGTTCGACCACCACAACGGCTGGGATAGAGAAGACGTGCTGATCCAACCACAACCCAATAATTAACTGACAAGAGGGGCGCTGAACATTTGGATGGATGGATGGAAGATTGATGGGTAGATTAGGAATCAGGGATGGAATCCATAGATGGATGGTTTGATCAACTGATGGATTAATGACTGACAGATTAGATGAACAAATAAATTGACAAAATAATGTCAAGACTGATGACTGGATCATTTGATTGATGGACTGAAGGATGAAATAATCGAAGAAAGATAGACGTTTGGATGAATGGATCAAGCAATTAATGATTGACAACTGGTTGATTGGTTGGTAGGGCATTGATTAATCGAACACTGACAGATACTGGGTTAATGAATGGAGGACATGTGGATGGATGGATCGGTTGATTATTGATATATGTGTGGATGGATGGAATAGATTCATTGATGAGTCGATGGGAGACATATAATGAATGGATTCATGGAAGACAGATGGCAAGAAGTTTCCATTGATTGGTGAGTTGGATCACTTCAATGATTAACAAATGGGGTGGATGGATGAATGGAAGATGTGTGTTGGACGACTCATGGTTTGATCAATTTATGGACTGCTGACTGAATAATGGGGTGGTTGCATACATGGATGGATGGTTGATTGATGTATAGATGACGGATGCATGGTTGCTGGGTAGGTGGTGGATGGATCGATTGATAACTGGTGGACAGACGATGGATGGATTTCAAGTAAGAACAAGAAGTTGAAACTGCATTGTAGAAAATAAAGACTTTGCAGCTCATTGGATGAAATATAATAACATGAAAATAAGATAGAATACGAGTTAAACCCCACAATGAGAGATGTGTTGATGCAACCACAACCCAAATCTGTATGGCTGATCCCTTACAACACCTTTGACACGTAACAAAGTCTAAATATGGAAGGTCAGATGTTTTTTCTACAGAATGTTTGAAAATGAACCACGTCCCACAAATTTCTAAAACTTGTAAATGGTTAAATCCGCTGTCTGATGGATGAACAGATGAATGGACGGAAGGCTGGTGAGCTGAGCGATAAAAAATGGATGCACGGGTGGACGGTTGAAAGGATGGATGGAAAGATGAATGGACAGGTGAAGCAAGAACGGATGCATGGACCAATGAGTGGAGATAAGGAGGAAAGGGATAGAAGGATGGACCAACAGTTTGCAACAATGGATGGCCAACGGATGGGTGGATGTACGATGAACAGGTGATAATGGATGGACGAGTGGGAGTATACTGTTGACGGACAAAACATTTTACCGTAAAACGTCAGCAGTACAAGGTACTTTTTTGTCCATGATGTCATTCCATACCCTGCATTCAGTCTCACATACATCCCTCCTTTCTGCACTGCACTGAGCGGATGCTTATACATGCATAAAGACGTCACAGTATGGTCATTATTAATGAAATGTACGTATACTGCGTGCTGTTGGCTAAAGAAACAGTCATCACATTCTCAGGGTGATCCGCTAAACCCAACAACAAACATTCATTTGACTTTGGCGTCAGAGTGCAGCTCTCAGCCATTAAGCTTCTAACGAACGTTTCGAGTCTTGCGGCGAAAATATTCCACTCGTTACCATTTTCATTTCTTCCAACCCAAATGACAGCGTTGTAAAACAGAAATTTTTTAAAAAATGGTGACGTTTTACAACATTAGCTAACGCCGGTTCCACAATTAGAGGGAAATTGCAGTAGTTAGTCAGAGTACGTCAAGCAAGATCCACGGAGAAGATGGCATGGAAACATTCGCCGGCGGGCCAAACCCTAACGATCTGGTCGCCAACCAGGCCTGCGGGGATGACTTCACACACACGCGATGTTCGGGGAAGCCCGACTTTAACTTCGTGTAGCGCTCACGCTGAAAGGTTTCAGATAAGCGACCTCTTTCTTTCCGTTCTTGTGAATGTGTGAATAATTCCCATCAGCTGCACCAACAGTGGCTTTAGAAGATGAAAAATTGTGTGTGTGTGTGGCACGGCCCAACTCTAGGTTCCTCCCCCTCCAAACAGCACACTGGCCAAATTGTTTTCTCTGGGCCTTACGAGAGGCGTTATCCATCATCTGGAACGAGGCCTGTAATTGGGATTATGCGAGCAAACGTGCAATAGTGGACTTGGAGAGTGATAGCATTACAAGTGGGCCTTTCAGTTCAAATAAATGGGGGTGTGGGTGGATGATGTGGGTTGTTGTGTGCCAGTGTTTTTGGCACACGCTTGTTTTACACGGCGAGTGTTAAGCGTAAATGTGTGACGATTACAAGATGTGGGAAACAGGCCCTCTTTTGTGGGTCTGTTGGGTTTGTTTAGAGGTCTACGTTGTCTATTATTAACATCTTCAACAAGGCCTATTGCACAAAATAATAAGGAAATAATACAAAATGTTAGTGAATATCGTTACAGGGGCGTCCATGGTAACATTGCTTGGATGGCAACATATGTTGCGGGCGTGGTCTACGGGCCTGCCGCGGAGAGGGGTGTGTAAGGACCGGCCTCTAAGCCAGCGGCAGGTGAGTGGATTGCCCAGCTGGGGATGGTTAATGAATCACCTGTCACCCTTATTAGCAGCAGCCGGACCGAGACATCTCACCTTGGACATTCAAACTACCGTGTTTCCGAGTTCTTAAAAAATTCCAGGAATTCTAAAGCCCTATTTTCACCTCATCCAGGAAAGTTTTAACAGTCCACAATTTTCAACCGTTTGCGACAATTTAAAAAAAATGGTCCTAATTTTTTTCCTCTACATACTACTGCTTTTCCCGAAATTCCAGGGATTCCGAAATACCAATTCAAATTCAAAACTGTAATTTAGTCAACATTTTTCAACCGTTTCGAAAAAATTATAACACCAACCCATTCATATCATCTGGGACAATTGTGCTAGTAAAAATATATTTTTTTTAAATCCTAGCTTTCCAAAATTTCCAGGAAATTCCCATTCAAATGAATGTACATATTCATAGTTCCACACTGACCTAAATGCGCCAATTTTAAACCCGATTCCGATCAACCCACATTGCTCTTGTCGATCGCAAAACATATTGTCCCTTTCCCAAAAATCCCGGTTTTCCTGGAATTTTCTCCCCATTGACAATGAATGGGAAATCAACAATCTTCATATCCCACATTTCTTACCCGATGTGAACCGTTCCAACACCCACACACTCCACTCACCCTGGACATTCAAGCCAGCATTTTTTTTCCCCGTTCTGAAAAGTCCCTGATTACCCGGAATTACCAGGAATTACCCCCCTATTGACAATGAATGGGCAATATACAAACCTCTCCATGTCCCACATTTCTCAACCGATTCGAACCGTTCCAACAACCACACACTCATCTCACTCTGGGTGTCATTTTAGACCCAACATATCAAACAGATGTGCCAGAGTCTTAAATACAACATAAAAACGTTCAAATGTATCAGGAATTCATTAACACTGGAGACAGCTCGAACTTATTTTAATGCAATGATTATGTCTCGTTTTTATTATTGTATAACATGTTGGTCGCAGGCAAGCAAAATGACACTGAGGCCATTGGAAACTTTGCACAAACAATCGCTCAAAATCCTTGACCGAAAACCACAACACCACCATCACTGTTTAGTTCTCCACAAATATATTGTGGGGGGCGTGGCCTGCAGACCTGCAGCAAAGCGGGATGTGCCGGGACCGGCTTCGAGATTAGCGACAGGTGCGTAGATGACACAGCTGAGAGTGTTTGTCTGATCACCTGTCGCTCTGTTAAAGGCAGCAGTCGGGAAGGAGAAGGGAGTTGTTGTTGATGGCGGTTGGCGAAGCACGAGGGGAGCGAGAGCAAGACAGACAACTCTGAAGGAAAAACCATTCATGTGCTCGATCGAGGAAAAAGACAATTGCTGAAAAGCACACAAAGACTTTGCACGATCTAACACGTTTACTGTAAAATAAACATTATTGTTAACCCTGAAAAGGAGTGGTGATGTCGGTGACTGGTGGTCCAAAGAACCCAGAGAAGCAAGACCTCCACATATAGATTGTTAAATGTAGCTAACATTCAAAGATTAGCATCAATACGAATGGCCCATCGAATCCTAAATAACACTGCACCAGCGCCACTTAAGCACTTTGTCCAGTTTACATCTGCTAGGAAAACTAGAAACACACAAGCCTCCACCAGGGGGCAGTGTAGCGTACCCAGATGTAAAACCTCTTTTGCACAATCAGCCTTTTCATATAATGCCATAAAGGAATGGAATGACCTCACAACAAACTTGAAAAGTCTAACAGATTACTCTTCATTCACAATTGAAGTTAAAAAGTGGCTTTGGAGCAATCAAAGCTGCTCACACGGTTACTAAGGTGGGCTCTATGTTTGACACGTCAACTTAATGTGTATTATATTTATCCATGAGAGCATTTTTGTTGTAAATTGTGAGGTGTATCTGTTAAAATCATGGTTGTTTTTACAAATGATGACAGATGTGAACAAGAGCATGTATTCTCTTTGTGTGATGATGCAAATGAGGTGTGGTTGTATTGTATATTAAGTATGTGTCCATGAAAGAGCATTTTATGACTTTTCTTAATTTGGTTACCTGCTATAGTATGATTTTATTGTCATAATTGTATTGCATGATTTTTGTATCCCTATAATTTAAGTAGCCAGGGATTTAGCTATAATCTGGTACAGAACATATCTGTCTTTGAGCTTAATGTTTCTGAGCATGGTCCCTTCAAATAAAGACTAAACTAAACTAAAAGTTACTTTTTAACAAATCAATCAATCAATGTCCTTTATTTAACTAGGTAAAAACTCATGAAGATTAAAATCTATTTTTCAAGAGGGACCTGTCCACGAGGGCAGCAAAAACAAAGTTGCAGAAATATATGCAAAAACAACAGAAATAGCAGCAGTCACATGCCACAATTAAAAAATTAATTACTTACATATTGTATATTAACATAAAAACATGTGCTAGGTCAAAACAATGCATACATTGTTTTAATAAAAACAACTTAAAAACAAGTACAATGCCCAATAGAAACAGTTTCTCAATCCTTTAAAATGGCCTGAAATTCCCCCAAAGTGATCAGTTCAGGTAACCTCATCTCCTTTTGGAAGTTATTCCATGACCGTAGAGCAGAATTTCTGGAAGCAAGATATGTGTTGGCTCTAGGAACTAAGTATGTCCTGCGACCTTAAGATGTAGGGACTGGAATCTCTACACACAAAAGAACCTAAATAAGGGGGAACTGTGACGATCTGAGCGCATTGTGATGCGGGGTTCGTTCTCCCAAGATGCAGACGGACTTCGGACACAGTGTGCAGGTAGGAAATGATTTATTTAGGCAATAAATCAGGCGGGAACAAACAAAAACTAAGAGGGCTAGCGTGGGAGCTCGCAAACAAAAGGGCCTAGCGTGGAAGCTAGTATATAAATAGCAGGAATCAATACCGTAGTCAACTGTTGCATGAAGCAAATTAGGAAGCCAGACTGACTGACCGGAAAAGGCAGGACTAGATAGCTCTCTGATTAGTGCTCGAGAACAGGTGAGCGTCCCAAACACTAATCAGAGACAGGTGAAAACAATAAGCACCCATGGTAACTGAAAACAAACCCAGGGGTGCACAACACAGGAACTGAGGGAGTCCAAAAACCAAACAGAACATGACCTGGGCAGCGGATCACAACAGGAACCAGACCAAGAAGTGATTTATATATAAAACACAACCATCGGGAAAATCTGCGTACTGATAAAGATGGACAGTTCGCATATAAAGTGCAATGGTGGACAAGGTTGCCACAACCAGTAATAAACAAATTAATCAAATTCCCCCAAAGTGATCGGTTACCTGAACTGATCTTAGACTTACTTAGACTTAGTTCCTCCGATTCCTGTTGGAACATTGGGCGACGAGTCCCCTCCATTTGTTCCGGTCACTGGCGATCCTTCTTGCTCCATGCCAGCTGACTCCCATCTCTCTCAGGTCTTCCTTGGCTGTTTGTCTCCACGTCTTCTTTGGCCGTCCTCTCTTCCTCTTTCTCCCTTCTGGCACCCAGTCCATTGCCATACTTACCGGTCTCTCTCTTGGCAGTCGGAGTACATGTCCAGCCATTCTCCTTCTCATGTCAGAGACTATGTCAGACAATGGTGCTACCCCTGCCCTTCTCATCACCTCTTCATTGGTGATGTGGTCTCTCCATGAGATCCTCAAGATGTATCTGAGGCACCGTCGGTGGAAGACATCCAGCTTGTTAGTAATGCTTGATGTCTTCATCCACGTCTCACAGGCATAGGTCACTGTAGGGATGACCACTGAACTGATCACTTTGGGGGAATTTGATTAATTAAATTGATTGATTAAAAAACTTTCAGTTATGCTGCTCCATGGTCACAGAGTAACTTCCAAAAGGATCGGAGGTTATCCTTTTGGAAGTTACTCCGTGACCATGGAGCAGCATACCTGAAAGTTTTTCTTCCAAGATTTGTGTTGGCTCTAGGATCAAACATGCTAAGTATGTCCTGTGACCTTAAGATGTAGAGACTGGAATCTCTACACATAAAAGAACATAAATAAGCGGGAACCAGACCAAGAAGTGATTTATATATAAAACTGAACCATCAGGAAAATCTGCGAACTGACAAAGATGGACAGTTCGCATATAAAGTGCAATGGTGGACAAGGTTGCCACAACCAGTAATAAACAAAACAATCAAATTCCCCCAAAGTGATCAGTTCAGGTAACCTCAGATCCTTTTGGAAGTTACTCCATGACCATGGACCAGCATAACTCAAAGTAGTTTTTTTCCAAGTTTTGTGTTGGCTCTAGGATCAAACATGCTAAGTATGTCCTGTGACCTTAAGATGTAGAGACTGGAATCTCTACACATAAAAGAACATAAATAAGGGGGAAGCACACCAAGAAGTGATTTATATATAAAACTGAACCATCGGGAAAATCTGCGTACTGACAAAGATGGACAGTTTGCCTTTGCATACAAAGTGCAATGGTGGACAAGGTTGCCACAACCAGTAATAAATAAAACAATAAATAAATTAATAAATTAATGACTGTGGAGGGGGGCCTGGTCCGGTGAGTGGATTGCCCAGCTGGGGCTGGTTATTTAATCACCTGTCACCCTCATTAGCAGCAGCCGGACCGAGACACGTTGTTGGAGTTGCTGGTGAGCGGACACAGTTGATGGACATTGCCGGAAGGAAAAAGCCACAAAGACTGAAAAGTTGTAGCGTGGAGTGCGGTCCTAGCGTGTGTGCGCTCACAAATAAAGACATTGTTACACCAGATTACCGGGCTCACGAGGGGGTCTGTTACGGTCAGGAGGACCCACGAGAGGGAAACGTCACAATGACATACTAATGATAAAATGTGTCCACAAACGATGTCTATGGGCACCAAACATGAGAAAATTAACAATCTTCATATGCCACATTTCTTACCCGATGTGAACCGTTCCAACACCCACACACTCCACTCACCCTGGACATTCAAGCCAGCATTTTTTTACCCGGTTCTGAAAAGTCCCTGATTACCCGGAATTACCAGGAATTACCCCCTATTGACAATGAATGGGCATTATATAAACCTCTCCATGTCCCACATTTCTCAACCTTTTCGAACCATTGCACCATCCACACACTCATCTCACCTTGGACATTCAAACTACCATTTTCCGAGTTCTTAAAAAATTCCAGGAATTCTAAAGCCCTATTTTCACCTCTTACAGGAAAGTCTACATTTTTCAACCATTTGCGACTATTCGAAAAATTGTCCTAATTTTTTTCCTCCACAAACTACTGGTTTTCCTGAAATTCCAGGAATTCCGAAATACCAATTCAAATTCAAAACTGTAACTTAGTCAACATTTTTCAACCCTTTCGAAAAAATTATAACACCAACCCATTTATATCATCTGGGACAATTGTGCTAGTATCAATATTTTTTAAAAATCCTAGTTTTCCAAAAAATTCCAGGAAATTCCCATTCAAATGAATGGACATATTCGTAGTTCCACACTGACCTAAATGGGCCATTTTTAAACCCGATTCTGATCAACCCACATTGCTCTTGTCGATCGCAAAACATATTGTCCCTTTCCCAAAAATCCTGGTTTTTCCTGGAAATTTCTCCCCATTGACAATGAATGGGAAATGAACAATCTTCATACCCCACATTTCTTACCCGATGTGAACCGTTCCAACACCCACACACTCCACTCACCCTGGACATTCAAGCCAGCATTTTTTTTCACGGTTCTGAAAAGTCCCTGATTACCCGGAATTACCAGGAATTCCCCTCATATCGACAATGAATGGGCAATATACAAACCTCTCCATGTCCCACATTTCTCAACCGATTCGAACTCTTGCACCATCCACACACTCATCTCACCTTGGACATTCAAACTACCATTTTCCGAGTTCTTGAAAAATTCCAGGAATTCTAAAGCCCTATTTGCACCTCTTCCAGGAATGTTTTAACAGTCCACATTTTTCAACCGTTTGCGACAATTCGAAAAATGTTCTAAAAATGTTTCCTCTACAAACGACTGGTTTTCCCGAAATTCCAGGAATTCCGAAATGTCAATTCAAATTCAAAACTGTAACTTAGTCAACATTTTTCAACCGTTTGGACAAAGTTATAACACCAATCCATTCATATCATCTGGGACAATTGTGCTAGTATAATTTTTTTTTTTTTAAATCCTAGTTTTCCAAAATTTCCAGGAAATTCCCATTCAAATGAATGGACATATTCATAGTTCCACACTGACCTAAATGCGCCATTTTTAAACCCGATTCCGATCAACCCACATTGCTCTTGTCGATCGCAAAACATATCCCGGTTTTCCTGGAATTTTCTCCCCATTGACAATGAATGGGAAATGAACAATCTTCATATCCCACATTTCTTACCCGATGTGAACTGTTCCAACACCCACACACTCCACTCACCCTGGACATTCAAGCCAGCATTTTTTTACCCGTTTCTGAAAAGTCCCTGATTACCCAGAATTACCAGGAATTACCCCCTATTGACAATGAATGAGCAATATACAAACCTCTCCATGTCCCACATTTCTCAACCGATTCGAACCGTTGCACCATCCACACACTCATCTCACCTTGGACATTCAAACTACCATTTTCCGAGTTCTTAAAAAATTCCAGGAATTCTAAAGCCCTATTTTCACCTCTTCCAGGAAAGTTTTAACAGTCCACATTTTTCAACCGTTTGCGACAATTCGAAACATTTTCAAAATGTTTTTCCTCTACAAACTACTGCTTTTCCCAAAATTCCAGGAATTCCGAAATACCAATTCAAATTCAAAACTGTAACTTAGTCAACATTTTCAACCATTTGGAAAAAATTATAACACCAACCCATTCATATCATCTGGGACAATTGTGCTAGTATAAATATTTTTTTTTTAAATCCTAGTTTTGCAAAATTTCCAGGAAATTACCATTCAAATGAATGGACATATTCATAGTTTCACACTGACCTACATGCGCCATTTTTAAACCCGATTCCGATCAACCCACATTGCTCTTGTCGATCGCAAAACATATCCCGGTTTTCCTGGAATTTTCTCCCCATTGACAATGAATGGGAAATCAACAATCTTCATATCCCACATTTCTTACCCGATGTGAACCGTTCCAACACCCACACACTCCACTCACCCTGGACATTCAAGCCAGCATTTTTTTACCCGGTTCTGAAAAGTCCCTGATTACCCGGAATGACCAGGAATTCCCCCCCTATTGACAATGAATGGGCAATATACAAACCTCTCCATGTCCCACATTTCTCAACCGATTCGAACCGTTGCACCACCCACACACTCATCTCACCTTGGACATTCAAACTACCATTTTCCGAGTTCTTGAAAAATTCCAGGAATTCTAAAGCCCTATTTGCACCTCTTCCAGGAATGTTTTAACAGTCCACATTTTTCAACCGTTTGCGACAATTCGAAAAATGTTCTAAAAATGTTTCCTCTACAAACGACTGGTTTTCCCGAAATTCCAGGAATTCCGAAATGTCAATTCAAATTCAAAACTGTAACTTAGTCAACATTTTTCAACCGTTTGGACAAAGTTATAACACCAATCCATTCATATCATCTGGGACAATTGTGCTAGTATAATTTTTTTTTTTTTAAATCCTAGTTTTCCAAAATTTCCAGGAAATTCCCATTCAAATGAATGGACATATTCATAGTTCCACACTGACCTAAATGCGCCATTTTTAAACCCGATTCCGATCAACCCACATTGCTCTTGTCAATCGCAAAACATATCCCGGTTTTCCTGGAATTTTCTCCCCATTGACAATGAATGGGAAATGAACAATCTTCATATCCCACATTTCTTACCCGATGTGAACTGTTCCAACACCCACACACTCCACTCACCCTGGACATTCAAGCCAGCATTTTTTTACCCGTTTCTGAAAAGTCCCTGATTACCCAGAATTACCAGGAATTACCCCCTATTGACAATGAATGAGCAATATACAAACCTCTCCATGTCCCACATTTCTCAACCGATTCGAACCGTTGCACCATCCACACACTCATCTCACCTTGGACATTCAAACTACCATTTTCCGAGTTCTTAAAAAATTCCAGGAATTCTAAAGCCCTATTTTCACCTCTTCCAGGAAAGTTTTAACAGTCCACATTTTTCAACCGTTTGCGACAATTCGAAACATTTTCAAAATGTTTTTCCTCTACAAACTACTGCTTTTCCCAAAATTCCAGGAATTCCGAAATACCAATTCAAATTCAAAACTGTAACTTAGTCAACATTTTCAACCATTTGGAAAAAATTATAACACCAACCCATTCATATCATCTGGGACAATTGTGCTAGTATAAATATTTTTTTTTTAAATCCTAGTTTTGCAAAATTTCCAGGAAATTACCATTCAAATGAATGGACATATTCATAGTTTCACACTGACCTACATGCGCCATTTTTAAACCCGATTCCGATCAACCCACATTGCTCTTGTCGATCGCAAAACATATCCCGGTTTTCCTGGAATTTTCTCCCCATTGACAATGAATGGGAAATCAACAATCTTCATATCCCACATTTCTTACCCGATGTGAACCGTTCCAACACCCACACACTCCACTCACCCTGGACATTCAAGCCAGCATTTTTTTACCCGGTTCTGAAAAGTCCCTGATTACCCGGAATGACCAGGAATTCCCCCCCTATTGACAATGAATGGGCAATATACAAACCTCTCCATGTCCCACATTTCTCAACCGATTCGAACCGTTGCACCACCCACACACTCATCTCACCTTGGACATTCAAACTACCATTTTCCGAGTTCTTAAAAAATTTCAGGAATTCTAAAGCCCTATTTTCACCTCTTCCAGGAAAGTTTTAACAGTCCACATTTTTCAACCTTTTGCGACAATTCGAAAAATGTTCTAAAAATGTTTCCTCTACAAACTACTGGTTTCCCCGAAATTCCAGGAATTCCGAAATGTCAATTCAAATTCAAAACTGTAACTTAGTCAACATTTTTCAACCGTTTCGAAAAAATTACAACACCAATCCATTCATATCATCTGGCACAATTGTGCTAGTATCAATAATTTTTTTTTAAATCCTAGTTTTGCAAAATTTCCAGGAAATTCCCATTCAAATGAATGAACATATTCATAGTTCCACACTGACCTAAATGCGCCATTTTTTAACCTGATTCCGATCAACCCACATTGCTCTTGTCGATCGCAAAACATATCCCGGTTTTCCTGGAATTTTCTCCCCATTGACAATGAATGGGAAATCAACAATCTTCATATCCCACATTTCTTACCCGATGTGAACCGTTCCAACACCCACACACTCCACTCACCCTGGACATTCAAGCCAGCATTTTTTTACCCGGTTCTGAAAAGTCCCTGATTACCCGGAATTACCAGGAATTCCCCCCTATTGACAATGAATGGGCAATATACAAACCTCTCCATGTCCCACATTTCTCAACCGATTCGAACTGTTGCACCATCCACACACTCATCTCACCTTGGACATTCAAACTACCATTTTCCGAGTTCTTAAAAAATTCCAGGAATTCTAAAGACCTATTTTCACCTCTTCCAAGAAAGTTTTAACAGTCCACATTTTTCAACCGTTTGCGACAATTCGAAACATTTTCAAAATGTTTTTCCTCTACAAACTACTGCTTTTCCCGAAATTCCAGGAATTCCGAAATACCAATTCAAATTCAAAACTGTAACTTAGTCAACATTTTTCAACCGTTTGGAAAAAATTATAACTCCAACCCATTCATATCATCTGGGACAATTGTGCTTGTATCAATATTTTTCAAAAATCCTAGTTTTCCAAAAAATTCCAGGAAATTCCCATTCCAATGAATGGACATATTCATATTTTCACACTGACCTAAATGGGCCATTTTTAAACATGATTCCGATCAACCCACATTGCTCCTGTCGATCGCAAAACATATTGTCCCTTTCCCAAAAATCCCAGTTTTCCTGGAATTTTCTCTCCATAGACAATGAATGGGAAATGAACAATCTTCATACCCCACATTTCTTAACCAATGTGAACCGTTCCAACACCTACACACATTCAAGCCAGCATTTTTTTCCCAGGTCCAAAAAGTCCCTGTTTACCCGAACAATTACCAGGAAGTGTAACTTAGTCAACATTTTTCAACCGTTTCAAAAAAATTATAACACCAACCCATTCATATAATCTGGGACAATTGTGCTAGTATAAAAAAAAAAAATTTAAATCCTCGTTTTCCAAAATTTCCAGGAAAATCCCATTCAAATGAATGGACATATTCATAGTTCCATTGACCTACATGCTGCATTTTCAAACCTGATTCCTATCAACCCACATTGCTCTTGTCAATCGCAGAACATATTGTCCCTTTCCCAAAAATCCCGGTTTTCCAGGAATTTTCTCCCCATTGACAATGAATGGGAAATGAACAATCTTCATATCCCACATTTCTTCCAACACCCACACACTCCACTCACCCTGGACATTCAAGCCAGCATTTTTTTCCCCCGGTTCTGAAAAGTCCCTGATTACCCGGAATTACCAGGAATTCCCCCTCTATTGACAATGAATGGGCAATATACAAACCTCTCTATGTTCCACATTTCTCAACCGATTCGAACCGTTGCACCACCCACACACTCATCTCACCTTGGACATTCAAACTACCATTTTCCGAGTTCTTAAAAAATTCCAGGAATTCTAAAGACTTATTTGCACCTCTTCCAGGAAAGTTTTAACAGTCCACATTTTTCAACCGTTTGCGACAATTCGAAACATTTTCAAAATGTTTTTCCTCTACAAACTACTGCTTTTCCTGAAATTCCAGGAATTCCGAAATACCAATTCAAATTCAAAACTGTAACTTAGTCAACATTTTTCAACCGTTTGGAAAAAATTATAACTCCAACCCATTCCTATCATCTGGGACAATTGTGCTTGTATCAATATTTTCCAAAAATCCTAGTTTTCCAAAAAATTCCAGGAAATTCCCATTCCAATGAATGGACATATTCATATTTTCACACTGACCTAAATGGGCCATTTTTAAACCTGATTCCGATCAACCCACATTGCTCCTGTCGATCGCAAAATATATTGTCCCTTTCCCAAAAATCCCAGTTTTCCTGGAATTTTCTCTCCATAGACAATGAATGGGAAATGAACAATCTTCATACCCCACATTTCTTAACCAATGTGAACCGTTCCAACACCTACACACATTCAAGCCAGCATTTTTTTCCCAGGTCCAAAAAGTCCCTGTTTACCCGAACAATTACCAGGAAGTGTAACTTAGTCAACATTTTTCAACCGTTTCAAAAAAATTATAACACCAACCCATTCATATAATCTGGGACAATTGTGCTAGTATAAAAAAAAAAAATTTAAATCCTTGTTTTCCAAAATTTCCAGGAAAATCCCATTCAAATGAATGGACATATTCATAGTTCCATTGACCTACATGCTGCATTTTCAAACCTGATTCCTATCAACCCACATTGCTCTTGTCAATCGCAGAACATATTGTCCCTTTCCCAAAAATCCCGGTTTTCCTGGAATTTTCTCCCCATTGACAATGAATGGGAAATGAACAATCTTCATATCCCACATTTCTTCCAACACCCACACACTCCACTCACCCTGGACATTCAAGCCAGCATTTTTTTTCCCCGGTTCTGAAAAGTCCCTGATTACCCGGAATTACCAGGAATTCCCCCCCTATTGACAATGAATGGGCAATATACAAACCTCTCTATGTTCCACATTTCTCAACCGATTCGAACCGTTGCACCACCCACACACTCATCTCACCTTGGACATTCAAACTACCATTTTCCGAGTTCTTAAAAAATTCCAGGAATTCTAAAGACTTATTTTCACCTCTTCCAGGAAAGTTTTAACAGTCCACATTTTTCAACCGTTTGCGACAATTCGAAACATTTTCAAAATGTTTTTCCTCTACAAACTACTGCTTTTCCTGAAATTCCAGGAATTCCGAAATACCAATTCAAATTCAAAACTGTAACTTAGTCAACATTTTTCAACCGTTTGGAAAAAATTATAACTCCAACCCATTCCTATCATCTGGGACAATTGTGCTTGTATCAATATTTTTCAAAAATCCTAGTTTTCCAAAAAATTCCAGGAAATTCCCATTCCAATGAATGGACATATTCATATTTTCACACTGACCTAAATGGGCCATTTTTAAACCTGATTCCGATCAACCCACATTGCTCCTGTCGATCGCAAAACATATTGTCCCTTTCCCAAAAATCCCAGTTTTCCTGGAATTTTCTCTCCATAGACAATGAATGGGAAATGAACAATCTTCATACCCCACATTTCTTAACCAATGTGAACCGTTCCAACACCTACACACATTCAAGCCAGCATTTTTTTCCCAGGTCCAAAAAGTCCCTGTTTACCCGAACAATTACCAGGAAGTGTAACTTAGTCAACATTTTTCAACCGTTTCAAAAAAATTATAACACCAACCCATTCATATAATCTGGGACAATTGTGCTAGTATAAAAAAAAAAAATTTAAATCCTCGTTTTCCAAAATTTCCAGGAAAATCCCATTCAAATGAATGGACATATTCATAGTTCCATTGACCTACATGCTGCATTTTCAAACCTGATTCCTATCAACCCACATTGCTCTTGTCAATCGCAGAACATATTGTCCCTTTCCCAAAAATCCCGGTTTTCCTGGAATTTTCTCCCCATTGACAATGAATGGGAAATGAACAATCTTCATATCCCACATTTCTTCCAACACCCACACACTCCACTCACCCTGGACATTCAAGCCAGCATTTTTTTTTTCCCGGTTCTGAAAAGTCCCTGATTACCCGGAATTACCAGGAATTCCCCCCCTATTGACAATGAATGGGCAATATACAAACCTCTCCATGTCCCACATTTCTCAACCGATTCGAACCGTTCCAACAACCACACACTCATCTCACCTTGGACATTCAAGCATTTTAGTTCCACTCGGGCGTACCCAGAATTTCAAATTCCACTTATTTATGTTTTTGTGCAATCATGGGATTATAAAATGGGAACCAGTTTTTTGAAGGTTACACTGCCCTCAACAAATCATGAAGTACACACACACACACACACACGCACACGCACACGCACACGCACACACACACACACACACACACACACACACACACACACACACACACACACACACACACACACACACCACCACACACAAACACACACAGCATATAGAGGACCTTCTGGCTCTTGTCAGCTGGCACTGAGCCCCATATGTTCCAACTCCTGCTGTTATTGTTGTTGTTTTTGGCAGATTTGAGATGTGTATCCATGACAGCGTCTCGGACCGCGTCCAAGCGTGTATTTGTGTATGTTGGAATGTGCATAGTGGACGATCCAGACATGTGAAATGTTAGAAGGAAGGGTTAAATAAAAAAGGCAGTTAAAGAGTGTGTGACTGGTTTGGGGAGGTTCGCTGCAGTGTAAGCGAATCCGTGTTTGTGGCTCACCTTCTCGTCTTCCTCCTCTACATTTGCGAGCGTGTTTCGGAGCAAACGTATTCCGGACGTTTTTATCGGGCTCCGCCCCCCCTTGCCACTTGAGGCCAGGCTGGCGGACGTTCTCCAGGCGCGATGCGAGCAAACAGGAAAAGGGAGGGCTGGGGAAAGAAAAAGAGGATGACATTTACATGTATATTTCACGTATATTTACATTTATTCACAGCTGTTGTGGAAAGGTCACAGCCGTGCATGCATCAACTTTTTATTAGCTTTGCATACGCTTCTTTGGCTCAAAGGTTTATCTCGCACCAACAGCTGAATTCATAAATAATTGAAAAACTAAATATACAAACAGCACTCAAATTTCTTAGTATAACCTATGTTGCCAAATGATATTCATACTGTTCAAACTTGCAGAGTTTTGCCATATACCAGGGGTGTCCAAACTTTTTCCACTGAGGGCCGCACACTGAAAAATCAAAGCAAGCAGGGGCCATTTTGATAGTTTTTTATTTTAAAAACCAATACAATTTATGTATAAAAAATATACATTTAGGCCTCCACTCAGGCTTGATCCCGGAGACCCCAAAGGGTTTTGGTCAAAAAAATATTAAAAATGTGTCATTATTCAGTATTATTATTTGTATTATTATTCAAGTTTTAAATCTCTAGATCAACATTAGGTCTATCTGTCAATATAACGTTTTTAAAGATTTAAGTTGTATGCTCTTTTTGTCAAAGGAAACCCTGTTTTTTTATGGAAAAAAACACAAAATATGCAA
Source organism: Entelurus aequoreus (assembly GCF_033978785.1). Taxonomy (NCBI): domain Eukaryota; kingdom Metazoa; phylum Chordata; class Actinopteri; order Syngnathiformes; family Syngnathidae; genus Entelurus; species Entelurus aequoreus. Next base: position 79,298,113 of record NC_084739.1, read on the forward strand.
TATTTTCACCCAAAATTTTTTTTTAGATTATATAATAATTGGAGCCTTAAAAAGGTCAAAAACTCATAACACCATTGATTTTAATTCATTATTATTTTTTGAGCGATGACACTTAAAAACAAATCACACAAAAATTATTGGGGAACCAAAAGGGTCCTACTCATTAAAGCAGTGGTCCCCAACCACAGGGCCACGGCCCGGTACCGGTCCGCGGACCGATTGGTACCGGGCCGCACAAGAAATTTAAAAAAAAAAAAAAAATGTTTTTTTTTTTGAATGAAATCAACATAAAAAACACAATATATACATTATATATCAATATAGATCAATACAGTCTGCAGGGATACCGTCCGTAAACGCACATGATTGTATTTATTTATGTAAAAAAATAAATAAATAAAAATAAATACATTTAAAAAAAAAAAAATGTCCCACCGGTCCGTGGGACAAATTTTCAAGCTACAAAAAGGTTGGGGACCACTGCATTAAAGTGTTAAAAAAGAAATTATACATTTTTTTTACAGTTTACTTTTAACACAATAATCTCGAGATCAACTTCAGATCTATCCGTCAATTATACGTTGTATTGTTGTTTATGTTTTTTGTTTGTTCGTTTTAGGCCCTTCTCTAAAAAAAAAAAAAAAACAGCTAAATTTGTTATATTGCAAACACAAAATATGCAACATTTTCCCCCAAAAAAAATCTCAAAGTGCAATATTTAATGTGACGTAATTGGAGCCTTGGATAGGTCAATAATTCATAATAACATTGATTTTGATTCATTATTATTTTTTAAAGAAAGAAACAGCCTGCATGGCAGCTTTGTGTTATTAGAGTAAACATTGCAACATGTTCTTGTTACATTTCACCTGTTTGCTCTTTCATACCACTTTTTATGTTTTACATTTTTTTAATCGTATTTTAAAATGGGCCGTGGGGCCGTTAAAAAATGACCTGCGGGCCGCAAATGGCCCCCGGGCCGCACTTTGGACATCCATGCCATAGACCAACAAAACAAGAGCAATTGACATAATTCACTGTCACCATTTATTCAAACTGGCCATCCAATATATTTTAAATACAAGGTACTAGGATTGTACGGTATAATAGTATAGTACCGCGATACTAGTGAATCATATTCGGTACTATACCACCTCTAAAAAGTACCGGTGCACCACCCCTCCGTCGTTGTCATGACATTGCTGGGTTTACGAGCAGAGGAGCATGTTCGGCAGCGCACAGTCACGGAGTACTTACAAGCAGACACAGCGTGTAGACAGAAAAGAGACAACGGAGGCAATTTGGCTTAAAAACTAACGATAAAGGTGAAGTTATAACACTGAAACGCCCTCAGGAAGTGGTGCTTTAAGACATGGCTAGCTAGCTAGCGGCTGAAGTCCAGCCACAGTCACTAATCCTCGCCTCCATGGCGACACATAAAGTAAGTTTCTTACAAGTATCATCCCTGCAGGACGAGGAATAGCTAAACATGCTTCACTACACACCGTAGCTCACCGGCGTCAAAATGTAAACAAACGCCATTGGTGGATCTACACCTAACACCCGCTGTAATGATACCAAGTACAGGAGCGTATGTAGTCGATACTACTTTGATTACATCAATATTTTTTAGCATCACAAAATCTTAAAATGTATATTATTTTTATTAACTCAGGATATACGTCCCTGGACACATGAGGACTTTGAATATGACCAATGTATGATCCTGTAACAACTTGGTATCGGATTGATACCCAAATTTGTGGTCTCATCCAAAACTAATGTAAAGTATCCAAACAACAGAAGAATAAGTGATTATTACATTTTAACAGAAGTGTAGATAGAACATGTTAAAAGACAAAGTAAGCAGATATTAACAGTAATTGAACAAGTAGATTAATAATTCATTTTATACCACTTGTCCTAGATAAGTTTGACAAAATAATAGAATGGAAAATGACACACTATGTTACTGCATATGTCAGCAGCTTAAATTAGGAGCCTTTGTTTGTTTACTTACTAATAAAAGACAAGTTGTTTTGTATGTTCACTATTTTATTGAAGGACAAAATTGCAATAAGAAACATATGTTTAATGTACACTAAGATTTTTTGTTAAAATAAAGGCAATAATGCAATTTTTTGTGGTACCCTTTATTTAGAAAAGTATCGAAAAGTACCGAAAAGTAACACAATACATGTTGGTACCGGTACCAGTACTAAAATACTGGTATCGGGACAACACTACAAGGTACTTATAATGGCATGGGAACAAGTTTAATTGCATTTTGTTTCACAGTAAAATGGAAAATATCTCAGTATCTCAAAATAATGAATGATGCACTGCAGTATAATTGTTATATTTGGTGCTATTATGTTCAAATGTTGCAGTTTTATTGATATCATATCCACACACAAGAATCGCAATTCATTTGAAAATCAAATTTTTTGACACCCCTAGTGTCTATGTATATGATGTCTATGGGTTACCTGAGCACACACACACGTGTGTGTATATATATATATATATATATATATATATATATATATATATATATATATATATATATATATATATATATATATATATATATATATACTACCGTTCAAAAGTTTGGGGTCACATTGAAATGTCCTTATTTTTGAAGGAAAAGCACTGTACTTTTCAATGAAGATAACTTTAAACTAGTCTTAACTTTAAAGAAATACACTCTATACATTGCTAATGTGGTAAACAGTTTACCTCGTTACAGAAGCTACAAAACTGACCTTCCTTTGAGCAGATTGAGTTTCTGGAGCATCACATTTGTGGGGTCACTTAAACGCTCAAAATGGCCAGAAAAAGAGAACTTTCATCTGAAACTCGACAGTCTATTCTTGTTCTTAGAAATGAAGGCTATTCCACAAAATTGTTTGGGTGACCCCAAACTTTTGAACGGTAGTATATATATATATATATATATATATATATATATATATATATATATATATATATATATATATATATATATATATATATATATATATATATATATATATATATATATATATACATATATTGATATATATATATATGTGTGTATATATATATACAGTATATATATATATATATATATATATATATATATATATATATATATATATATATATATATATATATATATATATATATACTGTATATATATACACATATATATATACACATATATACTGTATGTATATATATATATATATATATATATATATATATATATATATATATATATATATATATATATATATATATATACATATATACTGTATATATATATATATATATATATATATATATATATACACACATATATACATATATATATATATATGTATATACTGCATGTAGATGTAGATGTATACATATATGTGTGTATATTTATTATATTATATATATTTATATATATATATATATATATATATATATATATATATATATATATATATATTATAATATTTATATATATACACACATATATAAGTGTGTATATTTATATATGTCTATATTTATAGTAGTTATATATGTATATATATATATATGTATATATGTGTACATATACAGGTATCGAACATTTTTTCGAACACAATTTTTATTGATATCGATTACGTGTCTATCGTCACATTAACTCATATGTACTTTTTGTGTGTGTGTGTGTGTTTGACATTGTAATGTCTTATTGTCCTTTTGTGTTTTTGTTTTTATGTCTCGGGACTACTAGCCGTCTGGCTCATTTACCATCCCTAAATCAGATAGTTCCTGAACAAACAGCTCTCCACGTATATTGATATCGTTCAATCGGCCCATTCAACACTTGTTTCAAAGGCAAACAAAAAGATATGTAAATGGGCGCGTCTTACCCAGATATCATCAACTATCTACAGGAGGTGGATAGAATAAAAACTCGAAGAAAAGCCTTCCTATGAGTGTAATATTAAAGATATTGTTGTCATAGAATAGAAGACGTGGAGGGAAAAAGTCACGTGACGGCATAATAGTTGACTATAATGTAAGACACTTCTTTGTAAATGATGTTGCAGTGCAGACAGCCTTGGAAACCAACCCCCCCTTCTCACTGCCACCAAAATGGCTCCATAAATCAAGGCGCTAGATGTAATCTGCGGTGTCCAGAATGCGAGGGGCGAGGCTGCCGAGCATAATGCCACCGGTCCTCCATTGTCATTCAGCCGCATGCAGCAGTGGTGGCGGCGGCGGCAGCGGCCGAGGCCTTGCCTGCCCTGATAAGAGCGCGCTCAGAGTGGGCCATAAATCACCGGGCCAACGCTTACTCCACTCATGGAGGATGGGGGGGTGCACACACACAGTACTGCAGCAGGTGATTTAGAATACACACACACACACACACACACACATAAGGGAAGAGAAAAGGAACATAAAGAGAGAGAGAGAGAGAGAGAGAGAAGTACATGTGCTGGTGACTCATTTTCTATCTCATCTGGAGAGAAGTTGCTCCTCCTGACCTTCACAAATAAACACCTCCTACATGACGCCTGCGTGCCGCCAGAGGATGTCTGCACATTCGCGTCTTTCCATCACGATAACGACTGAACAACGGCGACTGTTTCGTATGCACTGCAAAAAGTCAGTGTTCAAAAACAAGAAGAAAAAAAATACAAAAATGAGGGGTATTTTGTTTGAACTAAGCAAAATTATCTGCCAATAGAACAAGAAAATTCGGCTTGTCAAGACGTTCCAAAACAAGTCAAATTAGCTAACCTCAATGGACCCAAAAATACCTTAAAATAAGTATATTCTCACTAATAACAAGTGCACTTTTCTTGGTAGAATTTTATTTTTTACCTTTTTGCTCAATATGTTGAAAAATATTCTTAAATTAAGTAATTGCTAGTGCCATTATCTTGACATAATGATATCATGATTTTTTTTCATGCTTGAAGTAAGAATGATTACTTGAAAAAAGTCGTTTTATACTTGTGAGTGTTGCTGACACAGCTTTGCAACATGTTAAAGAGGTTCATTTAGCCTACTAATGTGTATTTATAAATAGTTGATTTATATAGGCTAGTAAGGTAAAGTTTTGTACCTGACAAGTTTCGGCTATCTTGCTTCTGCAGCCTTCCTCAGAGGTGTCACGTGATGTTAGTGTGACGTCATCTGTGACGTGTTATATTGCAACACTTGATGTTCTAGTTTCAAGCATGTTTTACTCAATATAGCTCATCAAATCTCAGCTACAATAATTATTGTAATATCTTACTGAGCTCATTTAGGACCAAAACCCTTGAAACAAGTAAAACACTCTAACATCAAATCTGCTTAGTGAGAAGAATTATCTTGTCAGACCGAAAATAAGCAAATATCACCCTTATTTGAGATATTCAACGTTACTTAGATTTCAGTTTTTGCATTGTAGGAACGGCAACGCGGTTTGGAAAAATGAGAATAAAGTCACATTTCCGCCCGTTTTGTCCATCTGTGTGATTTGTTATCACAACGATACTGTACACAGATTGCTTTCTGCTAATATGAACAGCTTTGTAAAACAAATACATGAACATACACCGCAAATAGTTGTCTGCACGACAACAAACACAACACCTGATGCTATTTCATCAATGTCTTTTCATTAATGCATTGCTGAATTTTTTAACTACAATTTATATGTTATAACCAAGTTATGTCCATCAATTTTACATTTACAAGAATGATCGGTATTGCAAATATTATTATCAATGTGTGCTGATCGTACTGAGTAGTATTACATTGTCATTATTTCAGGGCTACAATGATCAATCGATGAAAAAAGAACAAAGGTTACGGCAAGGAGAACATTTTTTAGTATCTTAATAACTCTTTTCCCTAAAATACGCTTTGAAGCTATAAAGTGCGTTTTATCCAATTACTCGATTATTCAAACAAAATAATCTATATATTACTCGACTACTAAAATAATCGACAGCTGCTGTCCTACATTATTAGTAGTAGTAGTAGTACAGTAGTACTATTATTATCATTATTATTAGTAGTAGAAGTAGTAGTATTACTATTAATAATAATCATTATTATTAATAGTATCATCATTGGTGTATGTAGTCGTATTCTACATTATTATCATCATCATCATTATTAGTGTTATTATTATTATTATTACTATTAATATTATTGTTATTATTATTAGTAGTAGTAGTAGTAGTATTACTATTATTAATAATATGATCATTATTATTTATAGTAGTGGTATCATTATCATCATTGGTGTTTGTAGTAGTAATACTACATAATTATCACCATTATCTTCATTATTATTATTAATACTATTAATATTATTATTATTGTTATTATTATTATTAGTAGTAGTAGTAGTAGTAGTAGTAATAGTAGTAGTAGTAGTGGGATCTGAACCGAGGATGTTGTTGTGGCTTGTGCAGCCCTTTGAGACACTTGTAATTAAGGGCTATACAAATAAACTTTGATTGATTGATTGATAGTAGTAGTATCATTATTATTATTATAATTATTGTAGTAGTGGTAGTAGTAGTACTATTATCATTATCATTATTATTATTTGTATTATTATTATTATTATTAGTAGTAGTAGTAGTAGTAGTATCATTATTATCAACCAGTTTTTGATACAGGATACGCATTCCAAAAACTTAGATAAATAGTGAAACTCCGAATCATTGAATATCATCTGCATAGAAAAGATTGGAAACATTTTCAAAACCACGGACCAATCGACCGGAGGCATCGGGTACAACAAAATCAAAACAGACCCCAGAACAGAACTCTGACGTTCCTAAGATCCTTCCAGCCGAGCATGACATGACAAGTATCCCACTTCTGTCACCATCTGTCTGTAGTTCTATTGATTTGAAAAACCAATACCAAATGCAACAAATCTGGGTTTAGTTAAACAGTTTATTGCGGTTGTTGTTAAAATACCACGTTCTTGACAGTGTGGAACAAAACCCAGCATTGCTGTTAGCAGAAAGACTATATCTGAGACATCTACACCCGTGATAATGTAATAATTGAACTGAAACCAAGTGAGTGTGCTGCTAAATGAAACGTGGACGTGACTTTGTGTTGTTTATACATTGAAATCCAAACAGGCCCAGTGGGGGGTCTTGGATCCAAATGAATGAACATAAATAGCCTCTTTCCGCACAATCAGTGAAATCCTGGAGGCAAACACACTTAGCCTCTCTGATCCCAAATCAAACTCCAGGCATGTGAATAAAGGGGGGGGGGGGGGGTAGTCCTGTGAACATTACCCAGCAGCCCCCCACCCCGCCGCTCTCCCCGGGATAATCCCGAGGGGCGCTGAGGCAGGCTACGTTGTCTCATCTGGGCGTTAATGGGGGATTACACATGTTAACACGGCGCTCACAGTGGGCTCGGCCAAAGGGGCCGTGCTAGCTCGGCGCCGTCCTTTAGCATATGAATACGCAAGGAGGTCGCACTGAATGGAGGCTCGAGAGCGAGGAGTGACACTTGACACCAAAAATAAACCGTCGTCGCCTTTTTGGTGACCAAGAGGCGCTGAGGGTCTTTGGGGGACAATCGGGTTGGTTTCAGGGATGTATATGCGCATCTTGCACGTAAAAACTACGCAGCCTCAAAATCAGCAACATAACAATTTAAGCATTATTAGTCATGTTAAAAATATTCTTTGAATATTTTAGACTTTGTATAGATTTTCTGTGCAATTTATTTTCCAATTGATTTTACTATTCAGAAAAACATTTAAATTATTATATTTATGAATTTACCCATTAATAATAATTCATAGAAAACATTTTGACATAACTACTATCACATAATGATAATGATCATAAGAACAACTACTACATTATTTATAATATATATAATAATGATACTGTTACTACTGCTACTATTAATAATAATGATAGTATTAATATTAATAATGATGATACTACTATGTCTTCTACTACTACTACTACTATTAATAATAATAATAATAACAATGATAATGATAAAAAAATACTCCTACTAAACTAATAATAATAATAAAATAATAATATTAATAATGATTAGGCTGCAGCGACCCCAAAAAGGGAGAAGCGGTAGAAAAGGGATGGATGGATGGATGGATGATGATACTATTACTACTACTACTACCACCACATGATAATGATAAAAATAGTAGCTCTACTAAAATAATAATAATATTAAAATGATAATATTAATAATAATAATGATACTACTACTACTACTACCAGACAATAATAATGATAATAATAATAACAGTGATACTACTACTACTAAATACTACCACTAATAATAATGATAATAATAAGAACAATGATTATATTGTTATTAATGATTATTATAAAACGATAATCAAAAATTCTAACAAAACTCTGATCGCCCCGATCTAGAACTCCCTTGATGCTCTGGATGCATCCGCCAAAACCAGCCTCAGAAACCTCGGGGTTGTGTTGGATCAGTCAACGTCTTTGGAGGGTCAATTTCGCCAGCTGACCAAAAACTGTTTTTATCACTTGAGAAATATCTCTAAAGTGAGAAATTTGTTCGGATTGATTGATTGAGACTTGTATTAGTAGATTGCACACATATTCTGTACAATTGACCACTAAATGGTAACACCCGAATAAGTTTGTCAACTTGTTTAAGTCGGGGTCCACGTTAATCAATTCATGGTAGATCTGGTCTCGCATTGACTATTGCGATTCAGTTTTCACTTGTTTCACAACTCTGAAGAGACTTCAGACTGTACGGAATGCGGCACCCAGAAGAGCCCATATTACCCCACATTCTATCAAGTCTTCTTTGGCTTCCAGTCGAATTTCGCAGAGAGTGCACGGTGGAGCTTCTAACTACAGATGCCCTACACTTCAGAGTGCAGTCTTTGGTCTTCAGGCCATGGTCTCCTAAAGATCACAAAAACTCATTTTAAAACCCTCGGAGACCTGGCATTCCAAGCTGTAGAACCCAGACTCTGGAATGACTTGCACCAGTTCCTCTGTGAGCTTGACTGTCTTGACTATTTAAACAAAAACATTTGAAGACTTTGCTTTATAGAAAAGCTTTTAATTAATGGACTTTGAAACGTATATCTATATTTTTTTTATCCTTTTTATGATGTTGCCTGTTTTTTTAATTCACCAAAGCACTTAATAAATATAATTTACTGACTTACTTACATGCAAATGGCGCCAGACGTGGGATGGTCAGATATTGAGGCCATTTTTGACATCCCCAGTTGGAAAAACCAAATCCACAGAACCGCTGTGGTCAATCACACAGTTGTTCTGGGGATTTTCCCAAGGAAACCTAAGAGGAAAGAGCTGGAAATGTTTTGCTGCTTTGTGGCGATCTACTCGACTCGGACGTTTTCTGAAGGAAATGGATGGTTTTAAAACTGGTGACATTCTGAGAAATGTAAAAAAAAAAAAACAATCTGTAGATTTTTCAGTGGTCTACTGAAAATGGAAGAATGGTGTTATTTTTACAGTTTAATTCTGGCTACTATAAAACCTTTTCTCCTCCAAACATATTGCTGGGTATTGTGGCCAAACAGCTCCATTTTTGTTTCATCTGACATCACATGGACACTGGAGGAAAGTTCTGTGGTCAGATGAAACAAAAATTGAGCTGTTTGGCCACAATACCCAGCAATATGTTTGGAGGAGAAAAGGTGAGGTCTTTAATCCCAGGAACACCATTCCTACTGTCAAGCATGGTGGTGGTAGTATTATGCTCTGGGCCTGTTTTGCTGTCAATGGAACTGGTGCTTTGAATGGTACAATGAAAAAGGAGGATTACCTCCAAATTATTCAGGACAACCTAAAATCATCAGCCTGAAGGTTGGGTCTTGGGCGCAGTTGGGTGTTCCAACAGGACAATGACCCCAAACACATGTCAAAAGTGGTCAAGGAATGGCTAAATCAGGCTAGAATTAAGGTTTTAGAATGGCCTTCCCAAAGTCCTGACTTAAACGTGTGGACAATGCTAAAAAAACAAGTCCAGGTCAGAAAACCAACACATTTAGCTGAACTGCACCAAGTCTGTCAAGAGGAGTGGTCAAAAATTCAACCAGAAGCTGGTGGATGGCTACCAAAAGCGTCTTATTGCAGTGAAACTTGCCAAGGGACATGTAACATGTGCGTGTGGTACACAGAACATCAATTTCCACACTTCTATTAGCCCCGGGTCAAGTGGACCCGGACATCTTATATGTAATAGAAATATGTAGGGGGGGGGGGTATGGTGTGTGGTCATTAAATATGTATTCTGATATATGTTCTTCACAGAAAATGAGCCAAAGTCAGTGAGTCTCAGTTTGAAAAATTAATTAATTGTATCATTTTTCTTTTAATAAAAAATGAAAACGGGTCCCACAGACCCGAACACCACACAAGGAACCCGTTTTGACTGACTATCAAATGATTGATAGTCAGTCAAAACTGACCATTACTGAATTTTAAGCAAGAACGGTTTTTGAGTGTTGCCTCAAAATGAGGACAATTACAAAAGTCCTCCCCACAAAAGCAATATTTTTTTGTTTAAATAACGAGCTTTCGAACGTGTTTTACTTCACAATCCTCCTCTGAACTCCTGCCAGCGTTCCCTCTTTAGATAATACCTCCCTTGACAGCCTCATGTTTACACCTTGGAAATGGCGCAATCATCGAGACGGGAGGACGACTCCGACGCATTCCCCTGTCGCCTTGCTGAGGGTCACGCCCCAAACCTAACATTATAATCATCTAATTGGGAGGCGGGGGGGGGGGGGGGGGGGGGGGTATGCACGTCATCCTTTTGAAGGTTGTTTGCGGGGAAACGGCAGCATCGTGTTTTTGGTGCGGCAGCAGAGAGCCAACATGAGTTTTGCACTTTATCTCATTGCAGCATAGCAAAGTGTGCATGGGGGGAGGATTATTAAGGGCGAGGTGGCGAGACGTGTGACGCCCACTACTCAGCTTTAAGGGACGCCCACGCCCACGCCCACCAAACATCCCTTGAAAGCAGAATTGTACCGAATTTAGGAACAACCCAGCAGGCACAAGACATTGATACAACGTTGATTATACCTACATGTCCTTTCAAACTACTACTACTATGTATAAAGTACTAAACGGTCTATCTTGCTGATTGTATTGTACCATGTCCCCACCACAAATCTGCATTCTAAGAACTCCAGCTTATTAGTGATTATTAGTCTGCAGGCTTTAGAGCGTTTTCTATTCAGACTCCAGTACTCTGGAATGCCCTACCGGTAACAGTTAGAGATGCTACTTTATTATTTATTTAAAGGCCTACTGAAATGAATTTTTTTTTATTTAAACGGGGATAGCAGATCCATTCTATGTGTCATACTTGATCATTTTGCGATATTGCCATATTTTTGCTGAAAGGATTTAGTAGAGAACATTGACGATAAAGTTCGCAACTTTTGGTCGCTGATAAAAAAAAGCCTTGCCTGTACCGGAAGTAGCGTGACGTCACAGGAGGAAGGGCTCCTCACATTTCCCCATTGTTTACACCAGCAGCGAGAGCGATTCGGACCGAGAAAGCGACGATTACCCCATTAATTTGAGCGAGGATGAAAGATTTGTGGATGAGGAACGTGAGAGTGAAGAACTAGAGTGCAGTGCAGGACGTATCTTTTTTCGCTCTGACCATAACTTAGGTACAAGGGCTCATTGGATTCCACAATTTCTCCTTTTTCTATTGTGGATCACGGATTTGTATTTTAAACCACCTCGGATACTATATCCTCTTTAAAATGAGAGTCGAGAACGCGAAATGGACATTCACAGTGACTTTTATCTCCACGACAATACAGCACTTTAGCTACGGAGCTAACGTGATAGCATCGTGCTTAAATGCAGATAGAAACAAAAGAAATAAGCCCCTGACTGGAAGGATAGACAGAAGATCAACAATACTACTATCAGGAGACACCGAACCAAACCCTGGACCTGTAACCACACGGTTAATGCTGTGCCGCCTGTCGAAGCCTAGCAATGCTGTTGCTAACTACGCCATTGAAGCTAACTTAGCTACGGGACCTCGTCAGAGCTATGGTAAAAACATTAGCGCTCCACCTACGCCAGCCCTCATCTGCTCATCAACACCCGTGCTCACCTGCGTTCCAGCGATCGACGGCGCAACGAAGGGCTTCACCCGATCATCGATGCGGTCGGCGGCTAGCGTCGGATAGCGCGTCTGCTATTCAAGTCAAAGTCCTCCTGGTTGTGTTGCTGCAGCCAGCCGCTAATACACCGATCCCACCTGCAGCTTTCTTCTTTGCAGTCTCCATTGTTCATTAAACAAATTGCAAAAGATTCACCAACACAGATGTCCAGAATACTGTGGAATTTTGCGATGAAAACAGACGACTTAATAGCTGGCCACAATGGTGTCCCAATATGTCCGCTACAATCCGTGACGCGCAAACGTCAAATGCCGATAAATGCTTTAAAATGTAATATCGGAAATTATCGGTATCGTTTTTTTTATTATCAGTATCGTGTTTTTTTTTTTGTGTTTTTTTTTAAATCAACATAAAAAACACAAGATACACTTACAATTAGACTGCACCAACCCAAAAAACCTCCCTTCCCCATTTACACTCATTCACACAAAAGGGTTGTTTATTTCTGTTATTAATATTCTGGTTCCTACATTATATATCAATATACATCAATATAGTCTGCAAGGGATACAGTCCGTAAGCACACATGATTGTCCACTAATAGTAATAACCTTTAACAGTTAATTTTACTCATTTTCATTAATTACTAGTTTCTATGTAACTGTTTTTATATTGTTTTACTTTCTTTTCTATTCAAGAAAATGTTTTTAATGTATTTATCTTATTTTATTTTATTAATTTTTTTAAAAAGGACCTTATCCTCACCATACCTGGTTGTCCAAATTAGGCATAATAATGAGTTAATTTTACTCATTTTCATTAATTACTAGTTTCTATGTAACTGTTTTTATATTGTTTTACTTTCTTTTTTATTCAAGAAAATGTTTTTAATTTATTTGTCTTATTTTGTTTATTTATTTTTTTAAAAAGGACCTTATCTTCACCATACCTGGTTGTCCAAATTAGGCATAATAATCAATAAATCAATCAATGTTTATTCATATAGCCCTGAATCACAAGTGTCTCAAAGGGCTGCACAAGCCACAACGACATCCTCGGTACAGAGCCCACATACGGGCAAGGAAAAACTCACCACAGTGAATGACTATGAGAAACCTTGGAGAGGACTGCATATGTGGGTAAATAATGAGTTAATTTTACTCATTTTCATTAATTACTGGTTTCTATGTAACTGTTTTTATATTGTTGTACTTTCTTTTTTATTCAAGAAAATGTTTTTAATTTATTTGTCTTATTTTATTTAAGAACATTTTTTTAAAAGGACCTTATCTTCACCATACCTGGTTGTCCAAATAAGGCATAATAATGAGTTAATTTTACTCATTTTCATTAATTACTAGTTTATATGCAACTGTTTTTATATTGTTTTACTTTTTTTTTTATTCAAGAAAATGCTTTCATTTTATTTATCTTATTTTATTTTATTAATTTTTTTAAAAAGGACCTTATCTTCACCATACCCGGTTGTCCAAATTAGGCATGATAATGAGTTAATTTTACTCATTTTCATTAATTACTCGTTTCTATGTAACTGTTTTTATATTGTTTTACTTTTTTTTTTTATTCAAGAAAATGTTTTTAATTTATCTATCTTATTTTATTTATTTTTTTTTTTTTAAAGGACCTTATCTTCACCATACCTGGTTGTCCAAATTAGGCATAATAATGAGTTAATTTTACTCATTTTAATTAATCACTAGTTTCTATGTAACTGTTTTTATATTGTTTTGCTTTCTTTTTTATTCAAGAAAATGTTTTTAATTTATTTATCTGATTTTATTTTATTATTATTTTTAAAAAGGACCTTATCTTCACCATACCTGGTTGTCCAAATTAGGCATAATAATGAGTTAATTTTACTAATTTTCATTAATCACTATTTTCTATGTAACTGTTTTTATATTGTTTTACTTTCTTTTTTATTCAAGAAAATGTTTTTAATTTATTTATCTTATTTTATTTTATTATTATTTTTTTAAAAGGACCTTATCTTCACCATACCTGGTTGTCCAAATTAGGCATGATAATGAGTTAATTTTACTCATTTTCATTAATTACTAGTTTCTATGTAACTGTTTTTATATTGTTTTACTTTCTTTTTTATTCAAGAAAATGTTTTTAATTTATTTATCTTATTTTATTTTATTATTATTTTTAAAAAGGACCTTATCTTTACCATACCTGGTTGTCCAAATCAGGCATAATAATGAGTTAATTCCACAACTGTATATATCGGTATCGGTTGATATCGGTATCGGTAATTAAGAGTTGGACAATATCAAAATATCGGATATCGGCAAAAAAGCCATTATCGGACATCCCTAGTTATTATTACTTCCAATATGGCGCCGAGTATCAAAATTCAGGATTTTTATGCTTTAAACATACAAAAATAGCTAAAAAAAAACTAGCAAAAAAGTGTTAGCATGCTAACACACGTGAATTGCAGGTCTACAAAGAACATGTTTCAGACAATGGAGTCTCCACAGCGAGTCAGTCCAGTGATTGTTACGCGTGTTGACACTGAAGCCTGAGACTTCTCCACAGTGGTCGTCTCACCTGCCCAGGTAGATTTCCTTCACACCCTCTCTCTTTTCATTTCAATGCTAGCATGTGGCGGCGACTCAGCACGGCGCCCCGCCCGCGTCCAATAACCAGCTTGGCACGGCGCTAGTCCCGCACAATTAATATCCCAGCATGCCGTGCGACGCATCTGTCTCTCTCTCACCTCTCCTCCTCACGTCGTCCTCGCGCGTCTCACTCTCAGACGGACACGCCGCGCTACCGCACGCAGCTCGGCGGAGGCCGGTTTGGGCCGCGGCCAGCGCCGACTGTTTCCTTGCCGCTCCACCAGAATGGCAAACTGCTCATTAAAGCGAGGGCAGCTGGGGGAACTTAAACAGAACTCGTTTGAGGAAATCGTAGAAAAACCTTCATGGTGGACTTTTAGAAACCCGCGTGTTCATGTTTTGTTTACATTCGACAAACGCTGCCATGAACACTGCTTGCCAAATAGTGAGCCGTGTTTATCAGGACTGCAGCTACAGGAAGTGATAATAACGGCCAGTATCTTGCACTTGCTGCAAACACACGCAAATTATCAGCATCAATTATTTACCAGAATAGATTATTATTTTTTATAATATACAAATATAATATGAAAAAAAAACATATTCACCATTATTATTTTTTATAATATACAAATATAATTTGAAAAAAAAAAACATATTTACCATTATTCTTTTTTATAATATACAAATATAATTTGAAAAAAAAACATATTCACCATTATTATTTTTTATAATATACAAATATAATTTGAAAAAAAAAAAAAAACATCTATTTTTGGTAACACTTTAGTATGAGGAACATATTCACCATTATTATTTTTTATAATATACAAATATAATTTGAAAAAAAAAAAACATCTATTTTTGGTAACACTTTAGTATGAGGAACATATTCACCATTATTATTTTTTATAATATACAAATATAATTTGAAAAAAAAATAAAAATACATCTATTTTTGGTAACACTTTAGTATGAGGAACATATTCACCATTTTTATTTTTTATAATATACAAATATGATTTGAAAAAAACAAAAAAAAACATATATTTTTGGCAACACTTTAGTATGAGGAATATATTCACCATTATTATTTTTTATAATATTCAAATATAATTTGAAAAAAAAAAATACATCTATTTTTGGTAAAACTTTAGTATGAGGAACATATTCACCATTATTATTTTTTATAATATACAAATATAATTTGGGGGAAAAAAATACATCTATTTTTGGTAACACTTTAGTATGAGGAACATATTCACCATTAATTATTTTTGCTTATTAACATGAAAATTAGTAACATATTGGCTCTTAATTAGTCATTATTAAGTACTTATTAATGCCTTATTCTGCATGCACTGCGAAAACTGAAATCTAAGTAAGATTAAATATCTCAAATAAGGGTGATATTTGCTTAATTTCTGTCTGATAAGACACTTCTTATCACTAAGCAGATTTTATAATAGGGTGTTTTACTTGTTTTAAGGGTTTTGGTCCTAAATTATCTCAGTAAGATATTACAGCTTGTTGCTGAGATTTGATGACCTATATTGAGTAAAACATGCTTGAAACTAGAATATCAACTGTTGCAAAGCTGTGTCATCAACACTCACAAGTATAAAACTACTTTTGAAATAAAAAATCATGACTTTGACACAATTGTGTCTCATATTAAAACAGATGACAGCCAAATGGACTTTGCTGTTTTATTTTCAATTAAAAACAATAAAACATACTGTACGTACTCATATAGTAGTACAGTTGGCACAGTACAGCAAACTGACAGTTAATATTTAAACATTTAACATGTGACATTTCAAACAATTTTGAACAGAAATAGTTCATGCACATTCAGATAAATTCTTCAAAATTACAGTAAATATATATATATATATATATATATATATATATATATATATATATATATATATATATATATATATATATATATATATATATATATATATATATATATATATATATATATATATATATATATTCCTTGCGCACTAATTGACTAAAAGAGCACGCACTTGGCGCGATGATGTCATGTTATCGATGGCAAAATACAAAAATGTAATGCCAAGCGCATATCATTATGTCAAGATAATGGCACTAGCATTTACTTAATTTAAGAATATTTTTCAACATATTGAGAAAAAGGGTCTCATATTTGTTTTTTCTATCAAGAAAAGTGCACTTGTTATTAGTGAGAAAATACTTATTTTAAGGTATTTTGGGGTTCATTGAGGTCAGCTAATTTTACTTGTTTCGGAAAGTCTTGACAAGCCAAATTTTCTTCTTCTATTGGCAGATAATTTTGCTTAGTTCAAGTAAAATGTCCCTAACTTTTGGCCTTATTATACAACCAATACAACCCTAACCCTAACCCTAACCCCAACCCTAACCAAATAACTCTAAATTAAGTCTTTGTTACTTAGAATATGTTCCCCTAGTGTTCAAATAACTCTTAATTAAGTCGTTGTTACTTATAATATGTTCCCCATACTAAAGTGTTTCCCTGTTTTTTTACAAGCTTAAATAGAGTGGAACATAGTTACATCTAACCTACTTACAGTTTACAACCTTGACAAATGATATGAAAGCATGTTTTAATCACAAAGATTATTGTCAAGGCTTAGGTCAGGCTGATTACAAAAAATAAGTACTAATCAATCATGTACTTATATATGTATATATCCATCCATTTTCTACCGCTTGTCCCTTTTGGGGTCGTGGGGGGTGCTGGAGCCTATCTCAGCTGCATTTGGTATATATATATATATATATATATATATATATATATATATATATATATATATATATATATATATATTTATATATATATATATATATATATATATATATATATATATATATACACTACCGTTCAAAAGTTTGGGGTCACCCAAACAATTTAGTGGAATAGCCTTCATTTCTAAGAACAAGAATAGACTGTCAAGTTTCAAATGAAAGTTCTCTTTTTCTGGCCATTTTGAGCGTTTTATTGACCCCACAAATGTGATGCTCCAGAAACTCAATCTGCTCAAAGGAAGGTCAGTTTTGTAGCTTCTGTAACGAGCTAAACTGTTTTCAGATGTGTGAACATGATTGCACAAGGGTTTTCTAATCATCAATTAGCCTTCTGAGCCAATGAGCAAACACATTGTACCATTAGAACTAAGGCTGAAACGACGCGTCGACGTAGTCGACGTCATCGGTTACGTAAATACGTCGACGCCGTTTTTGTGCGTCGACGCGTCGCATAATGACGTCACACTACCGTCATGGCGAAGCGCAAAGCAGACGATCAAAGAAGACGATGCGAGCGGTGCGAGCGAGGGGGGGAAAGCATGCCAATAGTGTGGGAGTATTTCAAGACACAGCCTAATAATGTTGTTGTATGCACACTGTGTCGAGCGGAAATGGCCTATCATAGCAGCACAACGGCTATAAACGAACATTTGAAAAGAAAACCATCAACTAGTCAATCGTCCGCGCGAGCATACGTTGTCATCATTACACGAAAACATGAATGTGTCATTTGTATCTGCTAGGGGTGTAACGGTACGTGTTTTGTATTGAACCGTTTCGGTGCGGGGCTTTCGGTTCGGTACGGCGGTGTACCGAACGAGTTTCTAAGCTAAAGTCTTAACAAGCTGCTTTGCTCCGTCTGCCTCTGTCTCAGCACGCAGCATTGTCCCACCCACACAACCATCTGATTGGTACACACGCAGCATTCTCCCACCCACACAACCATCTGATTGGTACACACGCAGCATTATCAGCCAATCAGCAGTGCGTATTCAGAGCGCATGTAGTCAGCGCTTCAGCGTGGAGCAGATAGGTGTTTAGCAGGTGAGCATCAGGCAGAGGACTCTCCCCAAATGATAATAAACACCTCCCAGTCAACTACTAGTAACATCACTATGAGCCCGTTGACCTTCTAGAAACTTAAACTGCAGCTCAGCTCGCTCGCAGTCCTGGCTTGAGGTGAAGGCTAATTAGCTCTCAGTTCCAGCCACATCGACCCCTTCTGAGCGCCTATTTTCAGCTGCTGGGAATATTGTAAACAAGAAAAGAACCAAACATGTACACATGCTAACATTTCTTCATTACAACTGTTAGTCACTCACTGGAATGAGTAGAATTGGTTATTGTGTACTGTGTTGGACTGGATGTTTATTTTGCACATTTTAAGAGCAATACTTAATGTTTACAGTGCTCCAGAATATTTAGATTGGCACTTTTTTGTATTGGATGTTTATCTTTATTTTTGCACATTTTAGCAAATAAGCAATACTTTCACTTTTGTTGAAATGTTTACACTGATGTTACAGAATATTTCGTTTTGCACTTTTTTGTATTGGATGTTTATCTTTATTTTTGCACATTTTAAAGCAAAATAAGCAATACTTTTACTTTTGAAATGCTTATACTATTGCAGAATATTAAGATTTGCACTGGATGTTGACTTTTATATTTGCACATTAAAAAGCAAATAAGCTACTTTTAATTTTGTTAAATGTTAAAAGTTTTAAATGTTTACATTGTTACAGAATATTTAGTCATGTTGTTGTCAATGTTGACTGAGTGGCCATACTTCTTTTTTTTGTAAATAAAAGCCATGCCTTTTGAAAAAACGGGCCTACATTTATTTTTTCATCTTCATTTTGAATAAAAAAATAATCGGCAAAAGGAAAAAATAATCTATAGATTAATCGAAAAAATAATCTATAGATTAACCGATTAATCGAAAAAAATAATCTATAGATTAATCGATAGAAAAATAATCGTTAGCTGCAGCCTTAATTAGAACACTGGAGTGATAGTTGCTGGAAATGGGCCTCTTTACACCTATGTAGATATTGCACCAAAAAGCAGACATTTGCAGCAAGAATAGTCATTTACCACATTAGCAATGTATAGAGTGTATTTCTTTAAAGTTAAGACTAGTTTAAAGTTATCTTCATTGAAAAGTACAGTGCTTTTCCTTCAAAAATAAGGACATTTCAATGTGACCCCAAACTTTTGAACGGTAGTATATATATATATATATATATATATATATATATATATATATATATATATATATATATATATATATATATATATATATATATATATATATATATATATATATATATATATATATATATATATATATATATATATATACAATTACGCGGAGCTAGAATATATAAATTCTAACTAAATTGATGATAAATAACAATAATAATTAATGTTTCTTAACTAAACTATCAATAAAATTTAAGTGCAAAGGAAACTACAGTTTCACCACTTCAGTCATAATTTTTGCGCTTAAGAAACTTCTCTATGACTTTAGCGCCAGACTTCTTCCGTTTGTTTGATATTGTCATTACTGCCACAAGTGGTGGGAAAGTGTATTACAACTGTGTACCACTGCGGACCATAGGGACCACAGCTATAAAAAAAAAAAGGCCCTATGGCTAAGAAACACTGCTTTAATGGAACTTTGTCAACCATGATCCAAAACAAACAAACTAAAACGACTTTATGTATTTGAAATCATTTGCTGGCATATTGGCGTGCAATACAAACACGACTTGATGGAAGGACCTCTAACTATCACATGAAAATGCAAATATCGGCCAGCAGCAGGTACAAACGTTTTACATTTATGACGACAAACATTTTGGACAACTGTCCGCGCTTCATTACGATCGGCCGGGCTTTAATTGATCTTCATTTCCCTCCATTACGAGCATAATTAAACAGCAGAAAGCTGCTGGGGCGAGCAGCCATCTGTCATCTTGGAATGATGGGCAGCGTGAGTGGGCACGCCGTGTGCTTGTTATGGCGTTGGTGGGCGTCTCTCGCTGCCAACCAGGCCGACGCGCCTCCAAATGTCCCATAAGGGAATGTGTTGCTTCGCTGTGACTTTCTTCTTCTTGCTGTTTTGTGTCAACACGGCAGTGTTTGAACACAGAACGCTTCCCTTCGACACCCAATCTGTTTTTTGTTTTTTTAAACGTGTCCTCCTCATCAGTCCTCTGTTGGGCGCACTTAAACACCGACCATGCTCACTTTTGATCGACACATGACAAAAATACAAGTGATAATATTCACTGTAGTGGGATTATACCGTTTAACATTGTATTATTTGGATTAAATCGATTCATTTGAGGAAAGCATTGATACATTTTATTTTGCTTTGGTAAAATATTTGATTAATTAACAAAAATGTATCAAATCTGGACCCGTAGTGCCCACAGCTTTTAATAAGCAGACATGGTTTTGTTGCACGGACGCTCCGGACACTCCGGGTCCAGATTTGATACATTTTTGTTAATTAATAAAAAAGTTTACCAAAGCAAAATAAAATGTATCAAAGCGGCCCGTGGTTTGGACACCCCTTATTTAATGCGTGCATCTGATCTGATACGTCAGTTATTTTTGTAGGAAAAATCTGATGACGTAAAGGGCTCAAAAACGCATGTATCATTTATGATACATTAGGCATTACAGGATTAATGTGTGTCCGCGCAACAAAACTATGTCTGCTTGTTTAAAGCTGCGGGCACTCCGGGTCCAGATTTTATATATTTTTGTTAATTAATCAAATATTTTACCAAAGCAAAATAAAATGTATCAAAGCGGGCCGTGGGTTGGACACCCCTTATTTAATGCGTGCACCTGATCTGATACGTCAGTTTTTTTTGTAGGAAAAATCTGATGACGTAAAGGGCTCAAAAACGCACATAACATTTATGATACATTAGGCATTACAGGGTTAATGTGTGTCCGCGCAACAAAACTATGTCTGCTTGTTTAAAGCTGCGGGCACTCCGGGTCCAGATTTTATAAATGTTTGTTAATTAATAAAATATTTTACCAAAGCAAAATAAAATGTATCAAAGCAGGCCGTGGTTTGGACACCCCTTGTTTAATGCGTGCATCTGATCTGATACGTCAGGTTTTTTTTAGGAAAAATCTGATGACGTAAAGGGCTTAAAAACACATGTATCATTTATGATACATTAGGCGTTACAGGGTTAATGTGTGTCCGCGCAACAAAACTATGTCTGCTTGTTTAAAGCTGCGGGCACTCCGGGTCCAGATTTTATATATTTTTGTTAATTAATCAAATATTTTACCAAAGCAAAATAAAATGTATCAAAGCGGGCCGTGGTTTGGACACCCCTTATTTAATGCGTGCACCTGATCTGATACGTCAGTTTTTTTTGTAGGAAAAATCTGATGACGTAAAGGGCTCAAAAACGCACATAACATTTATGATGCATTAGGCATTACAGGGTTAATGTGTGTCCGCGCAACAAAACTATGTCTGCTTGTTTAAAGCTGCGGGCACTCCGGGTCCAGATTTTATATATTTTTGTTAATTAATCAAATATTTTACCAAAGCAAAATAAAATGTATCAAAGCGGGCCGTGGTTTGGACACCCCTTATTTAATGCGTGCACCTGATCTGATACGTCAGTTTTTTTTGTAGGAAAAATCTGATGACGTAAAGGGCTCAAAAACGCATGTATCATTTATGATACATTAGGCATTACAGGATTAATGTGTGTCCGCGCAACAAAACTACGTCTGCTTGTTTAAAGCTGCGGGCACTCCGGGTCCAGATTTTATAAATGTTTGTTAATTAATAAAATATTTTACCAAAGCAAAATAAAATGTATCAAAGCGGGCCGTGGTTTGGACACCCCTTGTTTAATGCGTGCATCTGATCTGATACGTCAGTTTTTTTTAAGGAAAAATCTGATGACGTAAAGGGCTTAAAAACTCATGTATCATTTATGATACATTAGGCGTTACAGGGTTAATGTGTGTCCACGCAACAAAACTTTGTCTGCTTGTTTAAAGCTGTGGGAACTCCAGGTCCAGATTTAATACATTTTTGGTAATTAATAAAATATTTTACCAAAGCAAAATAAAATGTATCAAAGCGGGCCGTGGTTTGGACACCCTTATTTAATGCTTGCACCTGATCTGATACGTCAGTTTTTTTTGTAGGAAAAATCTGATGACGTAAAGGGCTCAAAAACACATGTATCATTTATGATACAATAGGCATTACATGATTAATGTGTGTCCGCGCAACAAAACTATGTCTGCTTGTTTAAAGCTGCGGGCACTCCGGGTCCAGATTTTATATATTTTTGTTAATTAATAAAATATTTTACCAAAGCAAAATAAAATGTATCAAAGCGGGCCGTGGTTTGGACACCCCTTGTTTAATGTGTGCATCTGATCTGATACGTCAGTTTTTTGTAGGAAAAATCTGATGACATAAAGGGCTCAAAAACGCACATATCATTTATGATATATTAGGCATTACAGGGTTAATGTGTGTCCGTGCAACAAAACTATGTCTGCTTATTTAAAGCTGCGGGCACTCCGGGTCCATATTTAAAACATTTTTGTTAATTAATAAAATATTTTACCAAAGCAAAATAAAATGTATCAAAGCAGGCCGTGGTTTGGACACCCCTTGTTTAATACGTGCATCTGATCTGATACGTCAGTTTTTTTGTAGGAAAAATCTGATGACGTAAAGGGCTCAAAAACACACATATCATTTATGATACATTAGGCATTACAGGGTTAATGTGTGTCTGCGCAACAAAACTATGTCTGCTTCTTTAAAGCTGCGGGCACTCCGGGTCCAGATTTTATAAATTTTTGTTAATTAATAAAATGTTTTACCAAAGCAAAATAAAATGTATCAAAGCGGGCCGTGGTTTGGACACCCCTTATTTAATGCTTGCACCTGATCTGATATGTCAGTTTTTTTTGTAGGAAAAATCTGATGACGTAAAGGGCTCAAAAACACATGTATCATTTATGATACATTAGGCATTACATGATTAATGTGTGTCCGTGCAACAAAACTATGTCTGCTTGTTTAAAGCTGCGGGCACTCCGGGTCCAGATTTTATATATTTTTGTTAATTAATAAAATATTTTACCAAAGCAAAATAAAATGTATCAAAGCGGGCCGTGGTTTGGACACCCCTTGTTTAATGCGTGCACCTGATCTGATACGTCAGGTTTTTTTGTAGGAAAAATCTGATGACGTAAAGGGCTCAAAAACGCACATATCATTTATGATACAATAGGCATTACAGGGTTAATGTGTGTCCGTGCAACAAAACTATGTCTGCTTATTTAAAGCTGCGGGCACTCCGGGCCCAGATTTTATAAATGTTTGTTAATTAATAAAATGTTTTACCAAAGCAAAATAAAATGTATCAAAGCGGGCCGTGGTTTGGACAGCCCTTGTTTAATGCGTGCATCTGATCTGATACGTCAGTTTTTTGTAGGAAAAATCTGATGACACAAAGGGCTCAAAAACGCATGTATTATTTATGTTACATTAGGCATTACAAAATCAGTTTTAAGATGGGACTTAAATGCTTCTACTGAGGTATATTAATATGAACTATTATAACTATTTGCATCATGGCTGTCAGCGGAAAAAAAATCCATAAATTAGCCGCACAGTTTTATAAGCCGCAGGGTGCAAAGCGTAGGGAAAAAAGTAGCGGCTTATAGTCCGGAATTGACGGTAAACAACCAGCCGGCAGAGGTAAATAACGCTGATGATGATTATCTTTGTAAATAAATAATGTGCAGGTTGTTGTTGTTGTGGTCGTCTGGCACTCACACAATTCGCACATGCGCTTGTTCGTCATCCAAGACAATTGAAGAAAAACACCAATAAAAAAGGTCCTCTTCACACATTTAGATTCTCTTCACATGTCCAAACGTTAGATTTACATTCATTGTTGTTGTTTTTTTATGTCCTGTAGGCTCAAATCGAGTTAAGGGACTTAATCAATCCGCGCCTTCGCTTTGCATTGAGCGTTTTATGATGGTCCGAGGTCGCCGGGTTTTATTGACCCGATAACCTCCGATGGAAAGGTGTATTTGACCAGCATGCTCAGGAATTATGGAGACCAATAACACCCCCGCGTGGCTTTAACGCATCATAAAGCTGCCGTGAATGCATTGCTTCCGGAGCGTTCCCCCGGAGGGGTCCGCCGAGAGAAGGTCTTGCAGGGACCGGGGGCTGAGGAGCGAGACCTTGTGATGGATGAGGCGGGAATCCTGACCTTTCTCCCACCGTCTTAGTCCGGGTCTCTGCGGCCTTATCCGCCGGGACGTGCGCGCATTCCTGACCCCCGCTAGGAGAAGCATGCTGCATGCTGGGTAAGCCCCTCACCTTGGCGGCGAGCACAAATCACCGAGCACCCGCTTCATCTGCCGAGCTTTCCCCGACCGGACTTTGGACGGTTCCAGAAGTCCGTTGACAATTTGTGGGCTTTTTGTGGAAATGTTTGGGTGAAAGTCACTCACGTTAACGAGGCAAACGTCAACTCCGCCGGCCGACTTCTGCACCTGGCGACTGCTGAGTGCCCATGTGATCGCGTAGCCATGGCGACAGTCAACACGTCCGCTGCTGTCAAGGCTAGTTGGACGTCGCCTTTACATAACGTTTCTGCACTGATCGTGAAATGTGTGCAACGGTTGGTCTCCATAGCAACTAAAACTACACCGGGAAAAAAACAACTTTAAAGTCTATCAAACTATCAACAAACAAACCAATAAATACTCCAATTAACACTTCTATTTATTAACTGTACAGTTTGCGGTGTGTCGTCTACAAATGCAAACAACTGCCCCTGCAACCCCAAAAGGGACAACCGGTAGAAAATGGATGGATGGATGCTCTAGTCCATGGGTGTCAAACTCTGGCCTGAGGGCCAAATCTGGCCCGCCGTGTAATTTAATTTGGCCCTTGAGGCAATATCAAATTAACATTAGAGGTGGCCCGCCGGTATTATACACCACATTTCACCGCTAATACCCTTATTTACCAACCCTCCCGATTTTCACGGGAGACTCCCGGATTTCAGTGCCCCTCCCGAAAATCTCCCGGGGCAACCATTCTCCCGAATTTCTCCCAGACAACAATATTGGAGGCGTGCCTTAAAGGCACTGCCTTTGCGTGCCGGCCCAATCATATAATATCTACGGCTTTTAACAAACACAAGTGAATGCAAGTCATACTTGGTCAACAGCCATACAGGTCACACTTAGGGTCGCGTATAAACAACTTTAACACTGTTACAAATATGCGCCACACTGTGAACCCACACCAAACAAGAATGACCAACACATTTCGGGAGAACATCCGCACCGTAACACAACATAAACACAACAGAACAAATACCCAGAAACCCTTGCAGCACTAACTCTTCTGGGACGGCGTGGCGAAGTTGGGAGAGTGGCCATGTCAGCAAATGCGGCTCTTACACACACACACACACACACACACACACACACACACACACACACACACACACACACACACACACACACACACTCACCCAAGTGAATGCAAGGCATACTTGGTCAACAGCCATACAGGTCACACTGAGGGTGGCCGTATAAACAACTTTAACACTGTTACAAAAATGTGCCACACTGTGAACCCACACCAAACAAGAATGACAAACACATTTCGGGAGAACATCCGCACCGTAACACAACATAAACACAACAGAACAAATACCCAGAACCCCTTGCAGCACTAACTCCTCCGGGACGCTACAATATACACCCCTCGCTACCACCAAACTCCGCCCCCCAACCTTGCCCCCGCCCACCAAGTTAATGTTGATATTTACCTCAAAAGGCTACAAATAGAAAAGAGGCATTACATTTTTTATTTAAATTTGATTTAATATACCATTGATGTTTTTTCGTTTGTTTATTGAAAGTTGATTTTGCACTATTAAGTTATATGAACGTTGCTTGTTCCATATTCAGTGTTAAAGCAAATCAGTGTAGCAAACTGAGCAATAATTACCGTGAATGTTTGATTCATTCATTATTGTTATTTTATTTTCAAATGTATTATTAGCCTGTGGAAAAAGTTTATTTGGATATTTACCCCGGAAGGCTGCAAATAGAAAAGAGGCATTACATTTTTATTTAAATTTTATTTGATATGCCATTTATATTTTTTAATTATTATTATTATTATTTGAAACTCGATTTTGCATGTCACTATAAAGTTATATAAGCCTTGCTTGTTCAATATTCAATGCAAAACTTGTTTGGGTCCCTATTAAAAGGTTAATTTGTTCAACCTTGGCCCGCGGCTTTGTTCAGTTTTAAATTTTGGCCCACTCTGTATTTGAGTTTGACACCCCTGCTCTAGTCTAATTAGCACTGAGGCTGTAGGCAACCTACTGATTTAGACTTCAATTAACTTAAACGTTAAGGTTAAAGTTAAGGTACCACTGATAGTCACACACACACACACTAGGTGTGGTGAAATTACCCTCTGCATTTGACCCATCCCCTGGTTCCACCCCCTGGGAGGTGAGTGGAGCAGTGAGCAGCAGCGGTGGCCGCGCTGGGGAATCATTTTGGTTATTTAACCCCCAATTCCAACCCTTGATGCTGAGTGCCAAGTAGGGAGGTAATGCTGTTTTTATAGTCTTTGAAAGGATCATTGTGGAGGGGGGGCGTGGCCTGCGGGCCTGCCGCGGAACAGGGTGTGCAGGGACCGGCCTCGAAGACATCGACAGGTGAGTGGATGGCACAGGTGGGCCTTGTTATCTAATCACCTGTCACCTTTATTAGCAGCAGCC
The DNA here is from genome assembly GCF_033978785.1 of Entelurus aequoreus. NCBI lineage: Eukaryota > Metazoa > Chordata > Actinopteri > Syngnathiformes > Syngnathidae > Entelurus > Entelurus aequoreus. The sequence continues at coordinate 79,325,538 of NC_084739.1, forward strand.
GTGACGAGACATGAGAAAAAAGACAATTTGCTGGAAAGCAAAAGCCTAGCACGACTTATGAAAATAAAACAGTGTTGTACCCTGAAATCCGGGCTCTCGTGGCAGTGTGTGGTGGTCCGCAAAACCCACTGGAGGGCAACCTCTACAATCACATTATGATATTTTCCTACATTTAAAACACTTCCTTGTGGTCTACATAACATGTAATGGTGCTTCTTTGGTCAAAATACATGTTATGTTTTACACACCAGCCGCTTTCTGACCGTCTCTTATTTACGTGCCTCCACTTCGACAGCATTTTCTCTTTTAGTTTCTAGCACTTCCATAGCAAATCTACTGATAGATATAAGTTCGAACCGTACGCTACCTTGTATTAGAGATGGCAACAGTGGAGGATGCATGTGCACGTACGAGCCAGTTTGCCCCACAACAAGAGGATAGAGAATGGCGGACTGGCGTAAAGCTCTTTGGGTACATTTCTACCATGTAGGGATAATCCGCTGTTGGAGAAATGTCACAAGTTGGGCAAATTCCAAACATCTCGATTGGAGGAAGTATGAAGGAAGGCAAGATTGTTTTATACATTTCTCCGCCATGCCTCCGTGGTTTGAGTTCACATTGGTGGAACTTACACAAAATCAGGTACCAATAGGAGGTTCACTTTGCCACTCTCTGCACCAGTGTTGGGCCCCTAGAGGTCCGCCAAAAATATCTACTTCTCAGTTGTGGTCCGAATGGGCCGCAGCAGTACTCAGTTGTAATACACTTTTCCACCACTTGTGGCAGTAATGACAATCTCACAGAGCGAGTATATATTTGTAGCTATATATAGTGAGTAGAGGTATATATTTGTAGCTATATTTAGTGAGTAGGGGTACATATTTGTAATTATATTTAGCGAGTAGAGGTATATATTTGTAGCTATATTTAGTGAGTAGACGTACATATTTGTAGCTATATTTAGTGAGTACTTAATGTTCCTAATCAGCCTGACCTAAGCCTAAAGCGCAGCAAGGTCAGCGCAGGAAATATATTTCTACTCGTGAAAGCGACAAGCAGCACCGCACCAAAATGAACTTGGAAGAGGCAACATCACACAGTAACACACGTACACAATGGGAAAAACGAAAGATCAATGACACAAGCTTACTTGCCATCCAAACAATACACCGTTTGTTGACAAGAAGACATGACAATATGCCGAATATTTAAAGTTTTTTTTAGGTAACCTAGTAATTAACTACGTTTATTAAAGTGTAATTAGTAATGAATAATTAATTATTTTTCGGTAAAGTAACAAGTAACTTTAATGAATTACTTTTGATTACTAATGACTCTTGTTAGTGCAGCTTGGTTAGCACACACACACACACACACATTTGTGTATTTCCTACCTTCTTAAGACCTCCGAAAAATGCTTACCTCTTTAGGACCACCCTTTTTAGATACATAAAGATGTCACGACGTGGATGTGACATGGGTTTGTTTTCCCGAGATGCAAGAGAAATTGGAGTGGACATGGCGTGAGGGTAAGGACATGATTTATTCTATTACTCAAAAAAGGAATAAACAAAAAGCGCGCACAAGGCGGAGATACAACTTGACTAATGAAAACAAAAAAACTAGCACTTGGGCAAAAACTATGGACATGAAACAAAACACTTACTGTGACATGGCATGAAGAGAGCAGAGGTAAATCATGGCATGAAGTGCGCAGAAGTAATGTTAGAATAATGTCAATGTCGCCAGGACAACCAACTGAAAATGACAGGCTTAAATAGTATTGCCATGATTAACACAGGTGCGTGTGTCCAAATGAGTGAGTCCAAATGCATGACAGGTGAAACCAATGAGTAGTCATGGAAACAAAACAATGGAGCGTAAATAGGAACCAAAAAGAGTCCAAAAACCAAACAGGACATAACTTAAACAAAACATGATCACAGACATGACAAAAGATTTGTATTTACAACATTAATAATATATACATGCTATGCAAATATAAAAAAGCTTGTTGAGTTGGAATTTCACAAGAAAAAGGTCACAATTTCACAAGAAAAACTTGGAATTTTGGCAGTATTACGATAAAAGTCGTAATTTTACTCGACGCAGGTCAAAATTTTACAAGAAAAACTGAACATTTGTGCAATATTATGATAAAAGTTGGAATTTTACTAGAAAAGCTTAACATTTCGGCAATTTTATGAAAAGAGTCGTAATTTTACTCGACAAAAGTCACAATTGTATAAGAAAACTAACATTTTGCCAATATTATAATAATAATCGGAATTTAACTTGGCAAAATTATGACAAAGGTCATAATTTTACTCAAAAAATGTTACTATTTTACAAGAACAACAAAAAAATTGGCAATATTGCGATACAAGTCAGAATTTTATGACAAATGTCACCATTTTGCATTAAAAAGTAATACTTTTACATTTAAAAAAAAGTCATAATTTTACTGGAAAATATTGCAATATTACAGAAACGGAAGAATATGAGAAATTGTTCCTAATTTTGTTCCTAATTTTATTCCTAATTTTATAAGAAATAAATCCACACATTGTGAGAAAAAGACTGCTTTTTTGTCATTGTTTTTTAATCTTCATTATTTACTTCAAGTTATTACAGTATGGCTCTGTATACATATTTATTTATTTATTTTTATTAATTTAATTTAATTAAATTTTTACAGAAACAGAAAAAATATGAGAAATTGTTCCCAATTTTATTTTTAAAAAAAAGTCGACACATTGTGAGAAAAAGACTGCTTTAAATTCATTAATTTTGGGGGAATTATTTGTTTGTAATTGGTTTTTAATCTTCATTATTTACTTCAAGTTATTACAGTATGTCTCTATATACATATTTATTGTATTTGTTTTCTTAATTAATTCAATTTCTTACACACACTTGTTATTACATATTTTGGCCAGAGGGGGAGCGCTTCAAATGTTTACACACACTTGTTATTTCATATGTTGACCCGAGGGGGAGCACTTTTAAAACAGACACAGTCAATTTGAAAAATCCCTCCTTTTTGGGACCACCCTCATTTTGATAGATTTCACCACCAGGGGTGCTAATGAGACATTCTCTATTAGATGCAATGGTTTTCCGTATTGGGACCATGATTTATGTCCTAACTTGTTCACACCTCCTCATATGGAAGCTACTTTTCCTTGTTGATGTCTCAAGAAGGGTAGAACTACAAGAACACACACACACACACACACGTCCTCCCTTAGATCATCACTTCCATTAAGTCATTAAGATGGCCTGTTAGTTAGTGCCATTAAAGAGTTAATACTTTTCCGTCTCCTCCGGCGGCAACTTCGACTCCGTCCTGGTGATTAGGAAAATTGCTCCTAACGGGCGGCGCCGTTTAGTAATGGTCTCATTTCTTCCATCTCGCTGTGACTGCAGGAAGATGTCACCCATTAGGACTTTGCGCCAAGGCCGAACCAAACCCCCCCAAACACACAAACACATCTAGAAGCTTCTAATGGGCCTAATGAGCCACGCCATGGCCTGTTCTCCCTTACAGATCTTGAACATATTTCAGGAGACCTTTGATCAAACAACTATCGTCTTAAAGGTTCTCAGGGAGGAGGAAACCAAAGGACAATTTGGGGAGAGTGAAGGCTTTCATCTCACAGACCGGTCCTCCATCCCTTCATCTCCAGCTCCCGAGCACCATCAACCACCCCCACCCCAACCCACCCCGTCCCTTCTTCTATGACCAAATTCAATTGGAAGCAGATGGAGCCCAGTCTGGACTGTTGCCTTGTGTCAGATTGTCACAACGTATTAAGCCCGAGTCCTCATCCAGACGGGAAAAAGACAGCGAGAGACACGTTTAGAGATGAAGATGGAGGGATGGCGAGAGAATGAGAGGAAAGAAAAATGGGCAAAGACGTTCATTTGCGTCTTTATTACGAACGATTTTTTTGGACACTGAATTTATGTAACTTAATTTTTTGCCTTTAAATTTGTGAACAATTTGTTTTTTTTTTGCATCAAATTATACTGACAATTGTATTGGATAACATTTGTGCGCAAACTTTGTGTGTTTAAATTAGTTTTATTTTTTTTTAAATGCAGTGTAAAAAATATAAATAAAAATTAGTGTAGAAAAATTCAGTTGAAAAGAAATTATGTGAACAAAAAATTCAGTGTATAAAAATTAAATGCAGAAATATTCATTGCTTCAAAACTTGAACCTCGATGTCTGGTTCTGGTTCAGGACCGATTGCTTGTTTTAATACACGGAATTTTTTACACTTATTAATTTTTTTTAATTTTTTTTTACGATGGTAAAATACAGTGTTTTAAAATTAAGTGTGTAAAAATTCAGTAAGAAAAAAAATCAGATTGCTTCAGGCTTGAGTTTTGAAGCAACGGATATTTTTGCACTGAGTTTTTATACACTGAATTTTTTACACTGAATTTTATTAAAACATTTTTTTTATGATGGTAAAATACAGTGTTTTAAAATTCAGTGTGTAAAAATTCAGTAAGATTAAAAAATCAGATTGCTTCAGTCATGAGTTTTGAAGCAACGGATATTTTTGCACTGAGTTTTTATACACTGAATTTTATTACAATTATTATTATTTTTTTACGATGGTAAAATGTGTGTTTTAAAATTCAGTGTGTAAAAATTCAGTAAGAAAAAAAATCAGATTGCTTCAGTCTTGAGTTTTGAAGCAACGGATATTTTTGCACTCAGTTTTTATACACTGAATTTTTTACACTGAATTTTATTTAAAAAAAAAATGTTATGATGTTAAAATACAGTGTTTTAAAATTCAGTGTGTAAAAATTCAGTAAGATTAAAAAATCAGATTGCTTCAGTCATATGAGTTTTGAAGCAACGGATATTTTTGCACTGAGTTTTTATACACTGAATTTTTTTACACTGAATTTTATTACAATTATTTATTTTTTTTAACGATGGTAAAATACAGTGTTTTAAAATTCAGTAAGACAAAAAATCAGATTGCTTCAGTCTTGAGTTTTGAAGCAACGGATATTTTTGCACTGGGTTTTTATACACTGAATTTTTTACACTGGATTTTATTACAATTATTATTTTTTTACGATGGTAAAATACAGTGTTTTAAAATTCAGTGTGTAAAAATTCAGTAAGAAAAAAAATCAGACTGCTTCAGTCTTGAGTTTTGAAGCAACGGATATTTTTGCACTGAGTTTTTATACACTGAATTTTTTACACTGAATTTTATTACAATTATTTTTTTGTTTACGATGGTAAAATACAGTGTTTTAAAATTCAGTGTGTAAAAATTCAGTAAGAAAAAAAATCAGATTGCTTCAGGCTTGAGTTTTGAAGCAACGGATATTTTTGCACTGAGTTTTTATACACTGAATTTTTATACATTGAATTTTTATACACTGAATTTTTATTTAAAAAAAAAATGTTTACCCTAGTAAAATACAGTGTTTTAAAATTCAGTGTGTAAAAATTCAGTAAGAAAAAAAATCCATGTATAAAAATTCAAAGTAAAACAAAATCAAATTTAAAAAAAATCAAATGCGGGAAAATTCAGTGTGAAAAAAAAATCAGTGCAAAAATATTTGTTGCTTCAAAACTCATGACTCACTTCCATAAAATTAATACTGAAGCAATCGATGCTGAACCAGAAGCAGCCATTGAGGTGTTTCAGTCTGAAGTTTGTGGAAGTGGGTCTTGAGTGTTGAAGCAGCAAATATTTCTGCACTGATTTTTTTTTTTTTACACAGATTTTTTTTTTTTTACACTGAATTGTTATAAAGAAAAAAAAATGTTACTAAATAAAATGTTTTAAAATTCAGCGTGTAAAAATTCAGTGAAAAACAATCCTTATATAAAAATTCTAAGTAAAAAAATCAGTGTGAAAAAGAATTCAGTGCAGAAAAATTCAGTGTAAAAAAAAATCAGAGCAGAAAGATTCAATGTAAAAAAAATTCAATGCAGAAAAATTCAGTTCAGAAATATGAATTGCTTCAAAACTCAAAACCCTGGTTGCATGAAATGTAATGACTTCATTGGCTGGTTCTGGTTCAGGATCAATTAATTTACTGGAAGTGAGTCTTGAGTTTTGAAGAAACGAATATTTCTGGTACTGAAATTATTTTTACAATGATTTTTTTACTTTGTTAAGATAAAGTATTTTAAAATTCAGTGTGTAAAAATTCAGTGGAGAAAAATTCATTTGATAAAAATTCAAGGTAAAAAAAAATCTGTGTAAAAAAAGGAAGAATTAATCCATCCGTCCATCCATTTTCTACCGCTTGTCCCTCTCAGTGCAGAAAAATTCATTGCAAAAAAAATTCAGTACAGAAAAATTTGGTGAAGAAATATTTGTTGCTTCAAAACTCAAGACTTACTTCCTGTAAATTAAGACTGAAGCATCTCATTGGCTGGTTCCGCAAATAATTTTTTTTACACTTAATTTTAAACACTGAACTTTTAAACAAACATTTTACTTACAATTGTTTTAATAAATTAAAGCGTCAGCAAAATTCATTTGACAAAATTCAAATGCAAAAGATCCAGTTACATAAATTAAGTGTCAAAAAAAAACAACCTTTTGTAATAAAGTCAGAAATGAACCTCCATAGACACGGTCCAGGCTGCCAGCGAATCAACGCAGCTGGAAGAGGCGGGTGACGAGAACGCCATGCGACACGGAGACGGGACGACCATCATGGTGCCGCATTATCACAGCAGATACGATACAACATGTCCAACAAATCTGAATACAAATCCAATAACCGCGCAATGAAACATCTGCAAGGAAACCCCTTGTGTTTCCACCTGCTGTGTCTCTGAAGAAGTTCACTTCCCTCAGTCCAGGAAAAGGAGAAGGGGACATTTAGTTTGGAGTCCTTCAAGCAGAAAGGACTGGACCAAAGCCTTTTAAAGTTTTCTATGAAATACAATCAAATAAAAAGTTTTTAATTTTTTATTTTATTTTATTTTATTTTTTTAAAGTAATAACTTTATTTACAAACACAAGTTAATTGCTATAAATATATAGATTTTGAACCCGAACAAACTCCACATTTAATAGGCTATAATATACATACATATATATATATATATATATATATATATATATATATATATATATATATATATATATATATATATATATATATATATATATATATATATACATACATATATATACATACACATATATATATATATATATATATATATATATATATATATATATATATATATATATATATATATATATATATATATATATATATATATATATATATATATATATATACATACATATCCATACATATATATATATATATATATATATATATATATATATATATATATATATACACATTATATATATATATACAGGTATATATATATATATATATATATATATATATATATATATATATATATATATATATATATATATATATATATATATATATATGTATACACACACACATATATATATATGTACATATATATATACATATACACACATATATATATATACACACATATATATATATATATATATATATATATATATATATATATATATATATATATATATATATATATATATATATATATATATATATACACATATATATATACATATATACACATATATATATATATATATATATATATATACACATATATACATATATACACATATATATATACTAATATATACATATATATATATTGTATATATATATATATATATATACTTTGTATATATATATATATAAACTTGGCCGGGCTTTCGGCCAAATTTTTTTAGCCCAATGCGGCCCCCAAGTCAAAAAGTTTGATTGAAAGTATAAGTAATGGAGCAATATGAGTGCATGGTATCAGACGTTATGTGTGTCTTTGGCAAAAGTGTGTCAGTAAAACTCTTAAACCAGGAAATGTACAGAATTTACAAGGGTCAAATAAAGGGACCTATGGTTGAGCCCTGGGGTACACCATAGAACTACTGTCAAAAAAAGGGGGTTGGGGGGGCTGTTTGCTTGAACAAATCCAGTTACAAAAATCAATAAAATAAATTATAGGATAAAAAAATAAATAACGATAAGTAAAGTTAAATGAACGTGACCAAGCGTGGAGCTAGCTAACTTGGTGAAGCAGTTGGAGCGTAGCACTGCTAGTCTGCACTATACTGAAGCAGACTGAGTCAATGACGCCAGCCATGGATGTTGAAATAGCTAAACGGCGGACATTTATCCATGAAAATATGAAGAAGCTGCTAATGAAGCCGCTGGACTGAGTCCACTCTCCAAGGTAAATGCAGTGTGTTACTACAGGTTGGACCAATCAGAGGAGAGGACAAGAAGGGAAAACAGGAAGTGACTGCCCCCCCCCCCCCCCCACCCACCTTAAAATCTTCCCATACTTGTCACCATTGTTTTGTTTTAACGAATTACGTTTAAAAAATATAAAATGTTATAAACTTAAAAACATAAATTAAATTAAAACCATAAAATGTTAACATAAAAACATCAATAACGTAACTATAAAACGTTAACAACTTAAATGTAAAACGTCAACATAAAAACCTTTAAAAAATAACATAAAACTTTAATGACATAAAATCTGTAAAACAATAACATAAAAACCATCAAATGTTAATGACCTAAAAAACATCAAATGTTAATAAAAAACATAAAACGTTAACAACTAAAACATAAAATGTTAACTTATAAACTATGAAAAGTTAACAGCGTAAAAACCAAAATAACTTAAAAACCATAAATCTAGAGATGTCTGATAATGGCTTTTTTGCCATATTGTCCAACTCTTAATTACTGATTCCGATATTAACCGATACCGATATATACAGTCGTGGAATTAACACATTATTACACTATTGCACGTTTGCACCAAGGAAAATTCCTAGTTTGTGAACCCGTTCTCAAACAATGGCAATAAAACTATTCTGATTCTGATTCTGATTATGCCTAATTTTGTTGTGATGCCCCGCTGGATGCATTAAACAATGTAACAAGGTTTTCCAAAATAAATCAACTCAAGTTATGTGAAAAAAATGCCAACATGGCACTGCCATATTTATTATTGAAGTCACAAAGTGCCTCAAAACAGCAGCTTGGAATTTGGGACATGCTCTCCCTGAGAGAGCATGAGGAGGTTGAGGTGGGCGGGGTTGAGGTGGGGGGGGTTTTTGTAGTAGCGGGGGGTGTATATTGTAGCGTCCCGGAAGAGTTAGTGCTGCAAGGGGTTCTGGGTATTTGTTCTGTTTTGTTTATGTTGTGTTACGGTGCGGATGTTCTCCCGAAATGTGTTTGTCATTCTTGTTTGGTGTGGGTTCACAGTGTGGCGCATATTTGTAACAGTGTTAAAGTTGTTTATACGTCCGCCCTCAGTGTGACCTGTATGGCTGTTGACCAATTATGCCTTGCATTCACATGTGTGTGTGAAAAGCCGTAGATATTATGTGATTGGGCCGGCACGCAAAGGCAGTCCTTCAAGGTTTATTGGCGCTCTGTACTTCTCCCTACGTCCGTGTACACAGCGGCGTTTTAAAAAGTCATACATTTTACTTTCTGAAACCGATGCCGATCATTTTGAAACCGATACTGATCATTTCCGATATTACATTTTAAAGAATTTATCGGCCGATATTATCGGACATCCCTACCTTTGACCACTGAGAGCAACAATGTGCGTGGCCACCTGAAACGCTCATCCGCCCGATCTAACGCGAGCGCGACGCCTCGCCAAGCATCCATCTTCCCGACCGCGGACGCCGCACTCGACCTCACGGAGGACGAAGACGCCAGAGTGACTCGGAGCGGCGACGTGGTCTGGTGGCAGGTGTCATCAGCCGCTAATTGACAGAAACATTAACGTGTCATGAAGGCGTAAGCTTAGACTTATATTTGAACCTTTTAATGAGGCCATCGCTCAGCGTTAATAGATTGCTTGTCAGGCCTAATGGGCCAGGTGTGTCTCCTTGTCCCCGCAGGTCATCGGGGGGAAAATCAGACAAATGTTTTTTGGGGGCGGATGAGAAAGGACATGGATTAGGGCAAATGTACGCAGACTGTGTCCTTCGTTGAGGCAGGAATTACGACAAAAACTACACAATAAACTCCAGCGTTTGGAGTTTTAGCTTTAAGTGGACCCGCAACATCACGGCTATACGTTAGAGATGTCCGATAATATCGGACTGCCGATATTGTTATGTAATATCGGAAATGATCGGTATCGGTTTCAAAAAGTAAAATGTATGATTTTTTAAAACGCCGCTGTACGGAGTGGTACGCGGACGTAGGGAGAAGTACGAATTCTTAACAACTTTATTAAAAAAATAAATAAATAAAATGTACAACTTTTTTGTAATAACGCTCTTTGGTGAATTCCTGACAACTTTATTCTAAAAAGAAACAAATCGTTACAAGAAAAAAGGACAACATTTTTCTTATAATGCCCTTCGGTTTTTCGTTTTAATAAACATGCTTATTACCTGCATGTCACTTCCTGTGTCTGCACCCTGAGGTCACACCAACTACCGCCATGCAAATTCCTGACAACTTTATTCTAAAAATAAATAAAACGTAAAAAAAACTTCACAACTTTTTCTTATTATGCCCTGTGGTCTTTCTCTTTATTAAACCTCTTTATTACACCAACTACCGCTATAAGGATTCCTGACAACTTTATTCTAAAACTTTTTTTTTCTTAAATTGCTCAACTTTTTTCGAATAATTCCCTTTTGTCTTTCTGTTAATTAAACCTCTATTACCTGCCTGCGACTTCCTTTCTCTGCATACTGGGGTCACACAATCTATCTCCATGTGAATTTCTGACAACTTTATTCTAAAAAAAAAATTGTTTTAATTGAAAATAAAAAATTGCACAACTTTTTTCTAATAATGCCCTCTGGTCTTTCTTAAAAAACAAAAATAAATTAAAAAATGAACAACTTTTTTTCTAAAAATAAATGATAAATGGGTTATACTTGTATAGCGCTTTTCTACCTTCAAGGTACTCAAAGTGCTTTGACACTATTTCCACATTTACCCATTCACACACACATTCACACACTGATGGCGGGAGCTGCCATGCAAGGCACTAACCAGCACCCATCAGGAGCAAGGGTGAAGTGTCTTGCCCAAGGACACAACGGACGTGACTAGGATGGTAGAAGGTGGGGATTGAACCCCAGTAAGTCCCTTTAGTCTTATTACCTGCATCTCACTTCCTGTCTCTGCATCCTGGGGTGACACAAACTACCTCCATGCGAATTCCTGACAATGTTGTTCTTAAATAAAAAATAAATAAAAAAATTCACAACTTTTTTCTTATAATGCCCTTTGGTCTTTCTGTTAATTAAACCTCAATATTACCTGCATGTGACCTTCTGTCTCTGCATCCTAGGGTCACACCAACTACCAACATGGGAAATTTTGACAACTTTATTCTAAAAAAATAAATAAATAAAAATGCACAACTTTTTTCTAAAAAGGCCTTTAGGTCTTATTACCTGCATGTCACTTCCTGTCTCTGCATCCTAGGGTCACACCAACTACCAACATGGGAAATTTTGACAACTTTATTCTAAAAAAATAAATAAATAAAAATGCACAACTTTTTTCTAAAAAGGCCTTTAGGTCTTATTACCTGCATGTCACTTCCTGTCTCTGCATCCTGGGGTCACACCAACTACCACCATGTGAATTTCTGACAACTATATTGTACAAAACAATTCAAAATGCACAACTTTTTTTCCAGAAAGGCCCTTTAGTCTTATTACCTGCATGGCACTTCCTGTCCCTGCATCCTGGGGTCACACCAACTACCACCATGTGAATTTCTGACAACTTTATTGTAAAACATTTTTTAAAATACACAACTTTTTTTCCAAAAAGGCCCTTTAGTCTTATTACCTGCATGGCACTTCCTGTCCCTGCATCCTGGGGTCACACCAACTACCACCATGTGAATTTCTGACAACTTTATTGTAAAAAAATGTTTTAAATGCACAATTTTTTTCCAAAAAGGCCCTTTAGTCTTATTACCTGCATGTCACTTCCTGTCTCTGCCTCCTGGGGTCACACCAACTACCACCATGTGAATTTCTGACAACTTTATTGTAAAAAAATAAATAAAAAATTCACAACTTTTTTCCAGAAAGGCCCTTTGGTCTTATTACCTGCATGTCACTTCCTGTCCCTGCATCCTGGGGTCACACCAACTACCACCATGTGAATTTCTGACAACTTTATTGTAAAACATTTTTTAAAATGCACAACTTTTTTTCCAAAAAGACCCTTTAGTCTTATTACCTGCATGACACTTCCTGTCCCTGCATCCTGGGGTCACACCAACTACCACCATGTGAATTTCTGACAACTTTATTGTAAAACATTTTTTAAAATACACAACTTTTTTTCCAAAAAGGCCCTTCAGTCTTATTACCTGCATGGCACTTCCTGTCCCTGCATCTTGGGGTCACACCAACTACCACCATGTGAATTTCTGACAACTTTATTGTAAAACATTTTTTAAAATGCACAACTTTTTTTCCAAAAATGCCCTTTAGTCTTATTACCTGCATGGCACTTCCTGTCCCTGCATCCTGGGGTCACACCAACTACCACCATGTGAATTTCTGACAACTATATTGTAAAAAAAAATTCAAAATGCACAACTTTTTTCCAAAAAGGCCCTTTAGTCTTATTACCTGCATGGCACTTCCTGTCCCTGTATCCTGGGGTCACACCAACTACCACCATGTGAATTTCTGACAACTTTATTGTAAAACATTTTTTAAAATGCACAACTTTTTTTCCAAAAAGACCCTTTAGTCTTATTACCTGCATGACACTTCCTGTCCCTGCATCCTGGGGTCACACCAACTACCACCATGTGAATTTCTGACAACTTTATTGTAAAACATTTTTTAAAATGCACAACTTTTTTTCCAAAAATGCCCTTTAGTCTTATTACCTGCATGGCACTTCCTGTCCCTGCATCCTGGGGTCACACCAACTACCACCATGTGAATTTCTGACAACTATATTGTAAAAAAAAATTCAAAATGCACAACTTTTTTCCAAAAAGGCCCTTTAGTCTTATTACCTGCATGGCACTTCCTGTCCCTGTATCCTGGGGTCACACCAACTACCACCATGTGAATTTCTGACAACTTTATTGTAAAACATTTTTTAAAATGCACAACTTTTTTTCCAAAAAGGCCCTTTAGTCTTATTACCTGCATGTCACTTCCTGGCTCTGCATCCTGGAGTCACACCAACTACCACCATGTGAATTTCCGACAACTTTAATGTAAAAAAATGTTTTAAATGCACAATTTTTTTCCAAAGAGGCCCTTTAGTCTTATTACCTGCATGTCACTTCCTGTCTCTGCATCCTGGGGTCACACCAACTACCACCATGTGAATTTCCGACAACTTTAATGTAAAAAAATGTTTTAAATGCACAACTTTTTTCCAAAAAGGCCCTTTAGTCTTATCACCTGCATGTCACTTCCTGTCTCTGCATCCTGGGGTCACACCAACTACCACCATGTGAATTTCTGACAACTTTATTCTAAAATAAAAAATAAAAAATGCACAACGTTTTTCCAGAAAGGCCCTTTAGTTTTATTACCTGCATGTCACTTCCTGTCCCTGCATCCTGGGGTCACACCAACTACCACCATGCAAAATTGTGGAACTTTCTTCTAACAATTGTCCAACTATATTTTGTCATTAATATCGCAAACAGGATATTTCTCCCGGCTGGCCTGGGAACGCCTCAGAATCCCCCGGGAGGAGCTGGACGAAGTGGCTGGGGAGAGAGAAGTCTGGGTTTTCCTGCTTAGGTTGCTGCCCCCGCGACCCGACCTCGGATAAGCGGAAGAAGATGGATGGATGGATGGATGGATGGATCGCAAACAGTATATTTGTTTATTGTTGTGCTAAGCCCCCCCCCCCCTAACCCACCCGCGGTGCTCATACATAAGAATCCCCAAAAGCTGGACTTCTTGTCTACATCAGGTCCGGGATTAAGGACTACAATCCATTTCCCAGAATGCCTCGTCACCTCGGCCACAGCGCGTGATTAATGGAGGCTCGCCCCTGACGCCGGCGTGGCTCTGGTTTCAGCGCCGGGAAAGAAAGATATGCGGGCCCCGAACACGGACGTGGCTTCAGGGGTCTCTGATGTGAAAAGCAGGTATCGCCTCCAACATGACCCCCCCCCCCCCGACCACATGTCTTTTCCCCCTACGCTCGCTCCCGTTTGGAGCCGAGTCCGGCTGCCTGCTTCGCTGATGGATGATCTTTTTCTGCTCGGCAGCACATTGTTTTCTTTAGCACAGCAGGTTTTGTGTTTGCTGAGGTTTGGCCCCGTGAAATATTGGGAATATCCATCAGTGGACCTTCCACTCTGCTAAGCCTCCTGCAGCCTTTAAGAGGGGACATACGCCGCGCTTCCACTTCTTCTTCACCGTGATCGATGATCTTTGAGGAATCCATGACATCCAAAATGCCAGCATGGATTAGTGACCATGACCGAAAACGTGCGTTACAGAAATATCACATTGATCTTCTTTCTCCTATTTGTTCCAAACATTTGAAATAAGCCAAGATAACATTTTAAAACTATGCTAAATTAGGAAAAAGGTGGCAAAGTATGCACAAAGAAACTATGTCATATTTCTTTGTCTTGTGCACATAAAGTGCAAAATGAACATTTTACAGAAATATACATGGCAGCTCAGTAATATCAACAGCGGTACCGTATTTCAATTTACAGTAAATTGGTGTAGAAAAACAAAACACCATTAATTTTGTGTAAAAGTCTGGTAACTGAGGTGCCATTTTTATTTTTTTTTTACGTAAACTCTACTTTTTTTTTTTTTTTTTTTACAAAATAGTTTACTTTTAGAAGAAGAAATGTGAGTCTGGTTTGAAAATGTTACAAAAACTTAACTTGCTTCCGTTTGATTTGATTGATTGTCTTATAGCTAATGTCATGACTGGTTTTATTGATTATTGACTATTTTATTGATTATGGGACAAGCAGTAGAAAATAGATGGATGCTACTTTTTTGTCACTTATTGGTACACTAATGTGTATATTTTAGGCCATTGGTTCTTTGTTTTATTTTTGCAAAAATATATATTTTTTTTTTATATTGCTCTTTTTATCTTTGGTATGAACATTATTATGTAAACTCAAAGTTTTTTTGTTTTTTTTTGTTTTTTTGTTGTTGCTATTTTTGTATTACAACATTTTATTATTGATCATGTTTTACTGCATTGTAATCTTTTGTTTTGTGATTGTGTGATGTTTTTTGGCTGGACCCCAGGAAGAATAGTCTCCACTGCGGTGTAGACTAATGGGGATCCTTAAAAACTAAACTAAACTAAACTAAATTATTGCTAAAAATGCAGTATCTTCACATATTTAAAATAACATTTTATAAAAAATCACGTCCAAATAAATATATTTTTTGTTAAAGATATATACATGTTTAACATATTTTTCATTATTATTATGTTTTTATTTTGATATTTTAATACCCTTTATATTGAATACAAATATTAAACAATTATTTTATATATTCTTATGCTACTGTACATAAACTACTTAACTATGTATTTTTTAAACATTATTCATTGTGTATTTATTTATATAATAATAATTTACGTACCCATTTGCTTAATAATTTTTTAATATATTTATTAACTGATGTGTTACTGAGTGAGTAATAGAAAAGTGTTATGCAAAAAAATTGTTTACTTTTAGAAGGAGAAATGTGAGACTGGTTTGAAAATTTTACAAAAACTTAACTTGCTTCCTTTTGATTTGATTGATTGTCTTATTGCTAAAAATGCAGTACCTTACATATATTTAAAATAAAATTAAATAAAAAATCCCGTCCAAATAAACATATATTTTGTTAATGATATATACACGTTTTACATATTTTCATTATGTATTGTTTTTATTTTTATATTTTAATACCCTTTATATTGAATACAAATATTAAACTATTTTTATATGTTATTATGCTACTGTACATAAACTACTTAACTATGTATTTTTTAACATTATTCATTGTGTATTTATTTATATAATAATTATTTACGTACCCATTTGCTTAATAATGTATTTATATATTTATTAACTGATTACTGAGTGAGTAATAGAAAAGTGTTATGCTATGATATGAGATTACAGTAAATAGGCTCTGCTTATGTTATGTGTCGTGTTGTATTTGCATGCATGTTAGAAATAAATGCACACTGTAACAGTAATTATTGAATACACTAATTCCTTGTTTGTTACTGTTTTAGGTTGCAGAGAAGTGATTTTTTTTCTTGAACAAATCAAATATGTTCATAGTTAAATACAGTTTTAACATAATTACAGTTCTGTAGACATGAAATAACACACACTGAGTCAGCTTTAAACTCTTATATGGCAGATATTACATTATATTACATTATAATACATATAAGATATAAATAAGACAAACTGTGCAGTAAAGGTTTATTTTTAAGTTAATGTTGCCATTTTTATGCCTGAAAATGCTTAATATAGGCCAGAAATATGTAAAAAGTGCTTAAATGTGAATATTTTAGAGATTTTTTTTCTTTCTATTATATCTTATTTTTAAAGTGCGCTAGAGTGAAGCAAAATTCAAAGCACAAAAAGGCAAAGGACGACTGCATGGAGAGCATTTTTGATTCAATTATTCATTTGGATTTTGGTTTGTTGTGCACAAAAAATTACATTTTTGCGTGGAAATTTGAGTGCACAATTTCCTCCTTTGTTTTTCTTATTGTGATCTTTTTTGCTTTGGTTTTATTAATTATTTGTTGAGATATTACTCACCTAACAAAAGCATTCAGCCTTTTTTGTTTAAACACACACAAAAACAAAATATGGAATAAAACCTACTGAGACCTGTAAAAATAAAAAGTGTGTTTTTTTGCATGACATAATTGTCTTGTGTGAAAACAATGTAACACAATAGTTTTTTGTTGTTGTGTATGTTTTTATGCAATGTTCACTATCCAATATATTCTATTCAATTCTTCTTGGTTACACACGTTCATTTGTTGTGTCAATTATCTTTACAATATTTTATGGGGGGAAAAAAGTGTAAAGTCCTCATGTCCACCACAGAGGACGTTAAAAAAGTGTTTTAAAATACTTGTTTGAACCAAAACCACTTTAAACTATTAATTAAACATTTAAAACATTTTTAAAAATAATTTCTACCTTATAAACACAATAAATGAATAAATATAACGACTAATGACAGGTTTTATTTAATAAAAATGCATTGTTGGTTCACAAGAAGAAGATTTGTTAATTAGTGTTTTAAAAGAATTGTTTTATTTTTGTACATTTAAAATGTGTTTATTTTTTGCTGACACTTTAATCCTGTTTTGAAATGTGGTTTAATTATTGTTCTACAATAATTAAATAATAATCAAAGCATAAAATTAAGGACTATAGTATTATTTATGGTAAAAAAAATTAAAAAAAAAACTGACAAGAGTTTGACAGTAAAAATTTTATTTAGAGTAATTTGATGTAAAAAAAAAAAAAAACATGTCATTATTTTTCTGGTAAAATTCTAGCGACAAAAGCTGCCTTTTTTTTTTTAATGTAAAATCTACAGATATTTTACAGTGTACTTCTATTCTGTGCAGCTTTGTATTGTTAGTTTCACACAATCCTATTTTATTTATCAAGGAAAAAATACGAAAAGTAAATGATTGATTCTTTTATCGATTTAAAATCACAATTTTTGTCTGTGTGTCTTTTCCCCTGTAATTACTTTATTCAGGCTTCTGATTGGCTGAAATGTTCTTACTGTTAAAAACGCAATAACTGTAAAAATATAACGACTAATGACAAGTTGTAGTTATTAAAAATGCATTGATGATTTCCAGCAAGAAAATATGGAATTGTGTTTTAAACTTTTGTATTATGTGCTTTTTTTTTGCTTACATTACATCTCAGTTTTGTTTGGAGGTACAAACACTATTTTATAACTGATTTTTTTTTAATTATTGTGTCATTTTTTGCTTGGTCAAAGTAATACGTAAAAGCATAATATAAAGGACGACACTGTAAAACAAAAACAACAACAAATCAGTAGATTTTACAGTAAAACGATGGTAGCTCTGTCCCCAGAATGTAACCATAAAAATGTAATTTACAGTAATTTGGTGTAAAAAAAATATTTTTTTTATTTTTCGGTAAAATTCTGGCTGACATTTTTATTACTGTAAAATATGCAGATTTATTTTACAGTGTACTTCTATTCTGTGCAGTTTTGTTTTGTTAGTTTCACACAATCCTATTTTATTTATGAAGGAAAAAATATGAAAAGTCGATGATTAATTTTTTTATTGATATAAAATCGCCATTGTTGTTCTTGTGTCTTTTCCCCAGCTACTACTTTCTTTAGGCTTCTGATTGGCAGAAATGTTCTTACTGTTAAAAATATAATAACTATAAAAAAAACTTCTTTTTTTTCTTTTAAATTAAAAATGCATTGCTGCATTTGTGTTTTATAACAAATTTATAACTGTGTTTTTGATTATTGTTGTGTCATTTTTTGGAGGCTCAAAGTAATACGTAAACTTTTATTATTTATTACTATAAAATATACAAATGTACTTTTATTCCGTGCAGCTTTGCTTTGTTAGTTTCTCACAATCCTATTTTATTGAATAAGGAAAACATATGAAAAGTCAATAATTGATTATTTCATTAATATAAAATCGCCATTGTTGTTCTTGTGTCTTTTCCCCTGCGATTACTTTCTTTAGGCGTCTGATTGGCCGAAATGTTCTTACTGTTAAAACAAAATAACTATATAAAAAAAATGTTTTTAAAACATGTTTTCTTTTTAATTAAAAATGCACTGCTGGTTCCCAGGAAGAATATATTGAATTGTGTTTTAAAATATTGTTGTTTTTTTTATATATATAAAACGGAGAAGATAACTGCCTTTATTAATTATAAATTGGAGAAATTTACTTCATACTGAGAAAACTTGGTCAATTATGTCACGCCCCATAAGCCTGACTTAAATTTTTCGAATTAGTGATTGTACTAAAAATAAAAAATAAAAATAAAAAAGTTTACCCAATATGTGTATGTATGTATACATATACAGTATATGTATGTATGTGTGTGTGTCTATGTATGTATATATATATATATATATATATATATATATATATATATATATATGTATCTGTTTGTATTTTTTTTTTATTTTACTTCTGATTATTATTATTATTAATGTATTATTTCTTTTTTTGTTTATTTAATTTATGTACTTGTAGATACTACTTTTTTTTTTTTTTTTGCTGTTTCTTTCTTTTTTGGGGGGGTGGGTGGTATGGTTGGGATATAAATAAAAAATATTTTGACATTTAGGGCAGACAACAGATATATGATGTATGTGAATATGATGTAATGGATAGGAATGTCTGATGCTGGATGTCAATAAAAATAAAATGGAAAAAAAAAAATTAAATATTGCTTTTACTTTTGTATTAGGTCCTTTTTTTGTTGCTTACATTGCATCTCAGTTTTTGTGTTTTTGATTATTGTTTTATATTTTTGGTGGGGTTTGGGGGTCAAATTATTACGTAAAAGCATAATATTCCTACCCACAGCCATAAGACTTTACAATGCACTTATGTGATTACTGTGATGTTTTTTTTTCCCCTTTTGTTGTGGTTTATCTTCTATCTATACATATTAGTGAGCTATGTGTAGTATTTACTACTATTTTTCATCACACTTTACTTCTGTTACTGTATGTAAAAACCTGCACTGCAACAACGTCATGTCCCCATTGTGGGATAAATACAAGTCTGTCTTATCCTATCTATATTAAGGACTACACTGTAAAAAAAAAAAAAAAAAAAACAATTAGTAGCTTTTATGGAATTCAACTGGTAGCTCAGTCCCCAGAATTTAACCGTAAAAATTAAATTTTCAGTAATTTGGTGTAAAAAAAAATTTAAAAAAATTGGGGGGGGGGGGGGGGGGGGGTAAAATAAAATGATTAGCTTTTTTTTACTGTAAAATCTGCAGATATTTTACATATTTTTGTTAGTTTAACACAATCCTATTTTATTTATGAAGGAACAAATATGAAAAGTCAATGATTGATTCCTTTATTCATATAAAATCACCATTTTTGTCCGTGTGTCTTTTCCCCCGCTATTACTTTCTTTAGGCTCCTGATTGAAATGTTTTCTTACAGTTGCCACCTGTTGCTTTTCCTGCTAAAGTTTTTTTTACGTGGACTGCGAATGCTTTTTTTTCTTTTCGTGTATTTAATACGGAAAATGTTATTCTTAAAGATATCAGTCGTCACAAAATAGCTAAATAGTGTGTGTGATGTAATGGCACATTAGACATGTTGTGTTGTTGTATCGCCGCACTGAGCAGCGGATGAGGAGGGAATTGAACTTACGACCCCTCCCCGGGGTGTGAGGCCCCGCGGGGGGCAGGAGGAGGTGATGGTGGTGATGGTTCTGGTATCACAGAACTGATCCACTCCAGCCCGCCTGCTCTGACTCTGCCCACCCACCTCTAGCCGTCTCCCACAGCTGGCACACACACACACACACACACATACACACACACACACACACACACACACACACACACAGTGTATTGCAGTGCAGGGTGTGTGTGTGTGTGTGTGTGTGTGTGTGTGTGTGTGTGTGTGTGTGTGTGTGTGTGTGTGTGTGTGTGTGTGTGTGTGTGTGTGTGTGTGCATGAGCTCATGCCGGGATGCGGCGCTGACACATCCCTCAGCAATTTCTACTCCCACAAATTTCACCCTGGAAACGGGAGTCTCCATTAAATATTACAAGATGTTCTGCATGGGGAAGAAAGAGGAAAAATAATAAATCTACTGAAGCGTTTGGTGCAGCTGGTGGTGTCACAGCATCATACTGTATCATATACTGTATATTATCACACTGTAACATGTTGATATCATATGTATTATCACACTGTAATATGTTGATATCATATATATTATCACACTGTAATATGTTGATATCATATATATACAGTAACACACTGATATCATATATTATCATACTGTAACATGTCGATATATATATTATCATAATGTAACATGTTGATATCATATAATATCATACTGTAACATGTTGATATCATATATATTATCATACTGTAACACATTGATATCATATATATTATCATACTGTAACACGTTGATATCATACATATTATCATACTGTAACATGTTGATATCATATACATTATCATACTGTAACACTTTGATGTCATATATACTATCATACTGTAACATGTTGATATCATATAATATCATACTGTAACATGTTGATATCATATATATTATCATACTGTAACACATTGATATCATATATATTATCATACTGTAACACGTTGATATCATACATATTATCATACTGTAACATGTTGATATCATATACATTATCATACTGTAACACTTTGATGTCATATATATTATCATACTGTAACATGTTAACATATTACATGTTACAGTTATTGGGACGGTATAGCTCGGTTGGTAGAGTGGCCGTGCCAGCAACTTGAGGGTTGCAGGTTCGATCCCCGCTTCCGCCATCCTAGTCACTGCCGTTGTGTCCTTGGGCAAGACACTTTACCCACCTGCTCCCAGTGCCACCCACACTGCTTTAAATGTAACTTAGATATTGGGTTTCACAATGTAAAGCGCTTTGAGTCACTTGAGAAAAAGCGCTATATAAATGTAATTCACTTCACTTCACTTCACATATTATCATACTGTAACATGTTAATATATTACATATCATACTGTAACATGTTGATATCATATATATTATCATACTGTAACATGTTGATATCTTATATATCATCATACTGTAACATGTTGATATATTACATATCATACTGTAACATGTTAATATATTACATATCATACTGTAACATGTTGATATCATATATATGATCATACTGTAACATGTTGATATCTGATATATTATCATAATGTAACATGTTGATATATATATTATCACACGGTAACATGTTGATATCATATATATTATCACACTGTAACATGTTATCATATATATTATCATACTGTAACATGTTGATATCATATATATTATCATACTGTAACACATTGATCTCATATATATTATCATACTGTAACATGTTAATATCACATACTGTATATTATCATACTGTAACACGTTGATATCATATATATTAACATACTGTAACATGTTGATATCATATACATCATACTGTAACATGTTGATATCTTATATATTATCATACTGTAACATGTTAATATCACATATATTATCATACTGTAACACGTTGATGTCATATATATTATCATACTGTAACACATTGATGTCATATATATTATCATACTGTAACACGATATCATATATATTATCACACTGTAACATGTTGATATCATATATATTATCATACTGTAACACGACATCTTATATATTATCACACTGTAACATGTTGATATATATATTATCACACTGTAACACGTTGATATTATATATATTATCACACTGTAACATGTTGATATCATATATATTATCACACTGTAACACGTTGATATCATATATATTATCACACTGTAACATGTTCATATCATATATATTATCACACTGTAGCATGTTGATATCATATGTATTATCATACTGTAACATGTTGATATCATATATATTTTTACACTGTAACATGTTGATATCATATATATTATCACACTGTAGCATGTTGATATCATATATATTATCATACTGTAACATGTTGATATCATATATATTATCATACTGTAACACGTTGATGTCATATATATTATCATACGGTAACACTTTGATGTCATATATATTATCATACTGTAACACGATATCATATATATTATCACACTGTAACATGTTGATATCATATATATTATCACACTGTAACATGTTGATATACATATTATCATACAGTAACATGTTGATATATATATATCATCACACTGTAGCATGTTGATATCATATATATTATCACACTGTAACACATTGATGTCATATATATTATCATACTGTAGCATGTTGATATCATTTATATTATCACACTGTAACATGTTGATATCATATATATCATACTGTAACATGTTGATATCATATATATTATCATACTGTAACACGTTGATGTCATATGTATTATCATACTGTAACACGATATCATATATATATTATCACACTGTAACATGTTGATATCATATATATTATCATACTGTAACACGATATCATATATATTATCACACTGTAACATGTTGATATCATATATATTATCACACTGTAACATGTTGATATCATATGTATTATCATACTGTAACATGTTGATATCATATATATTATCACACTGTAACATGTTGATATATATATTATCATACTGTAACATGTTGATATCATATATATTATCACACTGTAGCATGTTGATATATATATTATCATACTGTAACATGTTGATATCATATATATTATCACACTGTAACATGTTGATATATATATTATCATACTGTAACACGATATCATATATATATTATCACACTGTAACATGTTGATATATATATTATCATACTGTAACATGTTGATATCATATATATTATGATACTGTAACACGTTGTCATATTTATTATCATACTGTAACACGATATCATATATATATATTATCACACTGTAACATGTTGATATCATATATATTATCATACTGTAACACGATATCATATATATTATCACACTGTAACATGTTGATATCATATATATTATCACACTGTAACATGTTGATATCATATGTATTATCATACTGTAACATGTTGATATCATATATATTATCACACTGTAACATGTTGATATCATATGTATTATCATACTGTAACATGTTGATATCATATATATTATCACACTGTAACATGTTGATATCATATGTATTATCATACTGTAACTGTTACAGTATGATAATACATATGATATCAACATGTTACAGTGTGATAATATATATGATATCAACATGTTACAGTGTAACATGTTGATATCATATATATTATCACACTGTAACATGTTGATATCATATGTATTATCATACTGTAACATGTTGATATCATATATATTATCACACTGTAACATGTTGATATCATATATATTATCACACTGTAACATGTTGATATCATATGTATTATCATACTGTAACATGTTGATATCATATATATTATCACACTAACATGTTGATATATATATTATCATACTGTAACATGTTGATATCATATACATTATCACACTGTAACATGTTGATATCATATGTATTATCATACTGTAACATGTTGATATCATATATATTATCACACTGTAACATGTTGATATATATATTATCATACTGTAACATGTTGATATCATATATATTATCACACTGTAACATGTTGATATCATATGTATTATCATACTGTAACATGTTGATATCATATATATTATCACACTGTAACATGTTGATATCATATATATTATCACACTGTAACATGTTGATATCATATGTATTATCATACTGTAACATGTTGATATCATATATATTATCACACTGTAACATGTTGATATATATATTATCATACTGTAACATGTTGATATCATATATATTATCACACTGTAACATGTTGATATCATATGTATTATCATACTGTAACATGTTGATATCATATATATTATCACACTGTAACATGTTGATATCATATGTATCATCATACTGTAACATGTTGATATCATATATATTATCACACTGTAACATGTTGATATCATATGTATTATCATACTGTAACATGTTGATATCATATATATTATCACACTGTAACATGTGCATTAAAGGACAGTAAAATCTACAGAACTATGAGATGAATATTAAAAATGGTTGCAGTACAAAGTACAAGATGAAAAAGGGACTATTTGGAACAGAAGAATT